>NW_027512760.1:300000-376558 GCF_048772815.1 Callospermophilus lateralis | reverse complement strand
GATGAGAATTTTGGAAGATAACATGACACCAAAAAAAAAAAAGAATCACTATTTTTTATATATAGTTGTGCTTGAAAGAGAATAAAAAGTCACTATAAATTGATAATATAATATAAAAAAAGCTTTATAACCATGTTCTTTTTTTTTGACAAAAAATATTTGAAGCAAAAATACCAAATCCATTAATCTCCTCCAAATACAATACAGTGAATAGCATTTCTACAGAAAATATATAATTATAATGATATTGTGTAAATTTTTCAGACATAGATATAGAAGCTAAAAACACTAATATTCTTTCTCAAGGAACATTTAATTTGAAGCATAGTTCCATAAATCTGCAAATATAATTAAATTTTATTTATTATACACAGATCAGTACATCAAAAATGACCAAATACCTGGAAATAATTCCTTTGATATTTCTATTTCCTAGACAATAAAGCAAGCTTTAATATAGTATATCTTCTACCTTTTCAGTGACACATAATTTTGAAATTTTAAGTAAACTTCTCCTTTAGGCTCAAAAATCACCATATAACTATGGTACTAATACTATTAGTGATGGATATTAGAAGAAAAATTTTTAGTACTTTTAAGAGAGTTGTTTGAAATGAAACACTAGATCAACACATGATCCTTCAAACAAATTCTGATAATGCATGCACAGCAATAAATTTGAAATAAAGAAGGTATAGACATTTATTAGCTACAGGACTTTGAAACCTCATGCTTTGGACCCAAAAGACAATTATTTTGCTTTGTCATTACAGCACTTTTCATAACTGTGTGTGGAGTTTTAGGACCATGTTTTTGTTTTGTGATCTCACATGCTTCATTTATTCAGATGTATTAATGTAATATATGCTTATATGAATAGTTTGAAATTATATGCCTCTTTCTAATTATAGAATTGTCTAGAAATTCTTGTTCCTCACAGTTTCTAAATTAGAGAGCAATTACCATGAAAGCTAGAAAATGCATAGTGGCTTAAAGAACTCTTCATCCAGGTTAAATAATTCAGTGAGAAATCCATCTAACTTAAATTGTGAGTTTCAGACACAAATCAAGATTGTAGATATATTTATGTATTAATGCATTAATCATTAATGAATTAAGTAATGCATTATTAAATATTAAGTAATGCATTTATTATTCAATGCCTTAAATTAATGCATTATCCTTCTAAAGCACTAATAAGTGGTTTTCTTTTTTTAATTTTTATTTTTGACATTTTATAATATACTTGGCTTAGTGCAGTGGTGCGCACCTCTAATTCCAGCAGTTCGGGAGGTTGATCCTGGAGGATTTTGAGTCAAAGCCAACCTCAGCAACAGCGAGGCCCTAAGCAGCTCAATGAGACTCTGTCTCTAAATAAAACCAAAATAGGGCTGGGGATGAGGTTCTGTGGTTGAGTGACCCTGAGTACAATCCCCAGTACAAAAATCAAAACAAAAAAACAAAAATTTTGCATTATTTTTCTAAAGCCCAAATTGGGTGTTTTTTTTTCTCTTTCTCTCTTTGTTTTTAATATTTTTTTTTTTGCAGACCTGCAAATGGAACTCTGTGCCTCTACCACTGAGCTACAGCCCCAGAAGTTTTCTCCTTACCCTTGACAATTTTTTAAAAATGTTTTTTCATATTAAGAATTCAAGATCATTTTTTTTTTTTGAAAAAAGATTAAAGATGACTGGTCTGAAGTTTAGTATAGCACATGCCTACCGTCCGAAAGGCCCTAGGTTCAATCACAAAAGCCACAAAAAAGATGAAAGGTGCTTTCACTAGAAAGCCTCTGAGTTCTCATGCGCTTTGACGTGTGACAGTTGGACACTCCTCAACAAGGTTTCCGTGGGCAGTGTCAGTATTTGTCATCTGAATTACTTCCAGTCTCTGCTCAAGATTTTCTTAGGACACTAGTGTTTGGCATGATTGTCACCATCGGCCAGTCCATTAAGAATGTGATGACAGGCATGGACAGGGACCCCCTCAAAGATGGGTTCTGGGATCTGCCTTCTGATCACCACTCAGTTGAACCCCCACTCTCACCCCGCTTTCTGAGTGACCCTGTTGTCCCTCTTCCTCCTCAGCAGTACTCAGCCAGAGCTGGGGCCAGGCCAGGCTCAGGGCTGGGCTCAAGGCTAAACACTGGCCTGAGCAGGGTAAGGCCCCTGGTTGGAGGCTGGTCACCGCCCAAAAAGAAATCAATCAAATAAAGACACTGCGCCCATCTACAACGAGAAATACTGAAATCAATAAAGGCATGCTGTCCACCTGCAAACCCCAAAACAATTAAGAAACAAAAAGAAAATATTGGGCCTGGGGCTCAGTGGCAGAGGTTCACCTGGCATGTACAAGGCCTTGGGCTCGATCCTCAGCACCCCATAAAAATAAAAAAAAAGACATTGTGTCCACCTCCAACTAAAAAATAGATTTAAAAAAAAATAGAGAATTGAAAGACCCTGGCTTTGGCTTCTGAATTTTCATGAGGCAGATTGAGGAAGGGTCTCTTATTTGGCCCTCATAGCAGAGAGCCCTGTCATTGAAGATGGAAGGAACCAGGGCACTGGGGCCAGTAACACAGAGTTCACTTTTATTAATTAATTTATTTTAATTCTGCAGTTCTTTGTGGCAGGCTTGATCGTCTTCCTTTTGCATGAGCTTCATTATAAAGGGCATGGCCTGGGCTCTGGCTTTTCCCTCTCCATCTCAAGCAACATCCTGGGGAAGGCCTTCAACCCCAGCACCATCAACACCGACCAAGGTAAGGGCCCTGCCTCCGGTTGGGCACATCTGCTGGAAGTTTTCATGTATGCAGAGTATTCCTCTGGGGGAAAATAACTGTTTCAGAATCATTTCTTCTGAATTTTCAGTGTGCAAATGTTTGAAATTATAGCTGAGTGCAGAAGCTCAAGCCTGTCATCCCAGCAACTCAGGAGGCCGAGGCAGGAGGATCACAAGCTGGAGGCCAGCCTCAGCAACTTAGTGAGGCCCTGTCTCTAAATAAAATATAAAAGGAGCTGGGGACAAGGCTCAGGGGTTAAGTGGTCCTGAGTTAAATCCCTAGTACCAAATAATAATAATAATAATAATAATAATAATAATAATAATAATAATAACTATTATTACTATTATTATTATTAAACAAGCATTGAATAACCTTGTGCCTTGATCTTATACAATGTGAAAAATGAGTGTCTGTGGCTAATAAACCACCCAGTCTACCATAAATTATTATAGCAGCTTGATGAGAGTAAGGAAGTGCACCATGTGTGTCCTCACAGGATAAATTGAGAAGTTTCTTTGCAGCTCTCTTTTAATAAAGGACAATAATCCCATTCCATAGCTCTACCCACATGACTGAGTAACCTTCAAGACCCAACCTTTTTCTGCCTAGGCTTGTGATAAACTACCACAATATTACAATACATATTCACACAGGGTCTAGGACTGGTCATTTTGCCCCAAGTGTGTATAGCCAAGCTTCTGAAATCTGGACCTGGAAGTAACTGTCAAGTCCTCTATGTGTTCCTGGCAATAAACTTTCAAAGAATTCTTCAGTGCATATTAATAGTCGTATCTGTGTATTCACCAGGCTGCTCACTCAAGATAAGAAGTGGCCTCTTCCATTGTAAACTCCAGTCTAATGGAGAAAGCATAAAACCCATGTTGTCCCTTGCTGCACTGACACTAAACATTGCATATGAATCCTGGGATCCTTTATGGCTAATTACTGATCAGTAAATATTACATTGCAACAAGCATGTGGTAAAAAATTTAGGTAAAATATTGTTCACATTGGAGAAAAAGATCCTGGAAATCATGCAAGCTTAGGAAACTAATTAGGGGCTGGGTATCTGGCTCAAGTGGTATCATGCTCATCTGGCAAGCGTGGGACACTGGGTTCTATCCTCAGAACCACATAAAAATAAAATAAAGATGTTGTGTCCCCTGAAAAATATGTATATATATATATTTTTCAAAGTTCTCTCTCTCTCTCTCTCTCTCTCTCTCTCTCTCTCTCTCTCTCTCTCTTAAAAAAAAGAAAAACAAAACGATATTAGTCACCAAATAATGTGGTTCATGATTGAGTTTTCAGACTCTTACCTGTTGGGCTTGATATTTGTTATTGATTTAATTCTGTGTTTTCAACATGGTTGTTGTTTATGTGGTTCAAATATAAACCCATGTTAAAGACTCAACTCTATTCCATCCCCACTAATCTTTTCCCATTGCCCTTCATGAACATTTGTTTTAATTGTTTTTAGTATATATTCTTACTGTTTCTTGTTCTGATAGGAGTCAATAACAATAATAAGTTATTAGGTAAATTTCTTTCTTACCCAAAAGGGAGTGCTCCTGTATAACCTGTCTGCCCCTTATTTATCACTCAATGAAACAACCTGGAAAACAACCCACATATGCAAAAATCTTACCTTTCCATGGTGTAGATAGACCAAAGTTGGAACTAAACAAATGATGGACATTTGGGCTATTCCTGAGCTTTATGTATTAACAATATTTCTGTATTGAATAGCTCTGGGAATCTATTTTATATTCTTGCAAATGTACATTGAATGTTCAGTCCTGCAAGAAATATTGCTTTATCAATGGCTAATTTTTATAATTTCAAGTAATAAAGCCCAATTCTTTGAAAGGTTAGAACATTTTTTCTTTCTGCCAGAAAGTATACAAGTTCATGCTTTCTGTAGATGTCCCAGTAGACAGAGGCCACATTTTGGATATTCTTTGCACTATTACAGAATGCTGGTAATGCCTTCTTTTTCTGTGGGAACCATTTTCTCTTTCTGTAATTTATTTTTCTTTTTACATATGATTGATACCATGTCATGGTTACAGAAGAAAACATCAGTGTCCTACCCTTAATAAATCCATGGCCTGGTGAGAGTCCAATGCTGAAACCAATAATTTCTTCCCAGTACAATGATCACCAAGGATACAATGCATTTTGGTAGTTTGTGTCTCCCGAAAAATTGATCTTTGTAATCTAAGTCCTTATACCTATGGGCTGAGAGATTTTAATATTATTTATTTATATTAATGTTTACATTTTAATAGTGATAACATCATTTATTTTTTAGTTAGAGGTTTTTCTATTTATTGAATTTTAGAAAGACCTGAGAACATGAACCCTATAAAAAGAATTCCTGGAACATCCCAAATATTTAAAATAAATGCCTTAGAAAGTAATGCATCTGTATAATTATTCAGCATACAGTAATAAATATAAGATCATCTCAGGTCACATACATGCAGAGTACCCACAGAAAACAAGGAACCACAGGCTCTGATGTGAGAATATATGGTTGAACGTTGCCAAGCAAGAGCTCTGGGGCTGAGGTGTATGTCATAGAGAACACTCAGCAGGCAGATGGTAAAAATGGAGGAGCCCCCTCTCCAAACCTGTGAAAGTAGATTATTAATTTATATTTGATGTCATCTCCAAAATTCTGAGACAAAAACATCTGTAACTATAAACCCCATAATTATCAGCATCCCTAGATATGTTACGGCCAAGATACCAATGGTAAAGTTCTTGGGTTAGATCTTGTGCTAGAAAAGGCACGTGAAGTTGCAGAAGAAAATTACGGTGTTAGCTGAGATCTCAAGATGAACTTCAGAGGAAATCTTTCTTATACTAATAAAATAATATATTTTGTTGATCTTTATTTTCAAATTTCATATTAATAGTATATATCTTAAGAGAAAATGAAGCAGAAGCCCTTAATTCAAATAGTGTCATCTTTATCAATCTCAGCCTATCCTATTACTAGGGATATATGTGGATTCACCCAACACACATTTTTCCCACTTCAATTATCAACTCTCTCTACTATTCTCCAGGTGCCATTCGAATATTATTACCAAATCATGTCTGGATTGTGTAATAGTAGCTGTGCTCCCACTGTACATAGCCTTTCTTATAGATTCAGAATTACCATATATTCTCAAAATATTTCTTGATATTATCTTCTTTTGAGATTTTCTGAGGTAGAGTGTTAAGTTGATTTTATCTTTCTCTTCTTGATTAAGCAGTAGGAATATATTGAAAACTCTACAATTTTCAATGAATTGAAATGGAATGATTGTACAAAAGTAAAGAATTGCTACCTTCTCAACAAATGAATCTCAATCTAGTAGGTGTGCACATAGATGTATTTTTTAGATCTATCTTTTGACCATTTATTATCAGACTTAATGCCTTTAATATATCATCTAAGATGGCACTGAGAAGCAAATCCTCTAAGATGATTTTTTAATTTGTATTTGTAGTCTTTTATTGAGTTCAAGTGTTATGTTGGTGCTAAATCTGATCATTGTGTATTACATATATGGAGTCTTATTACATATATTTTAGAGCTATTGTGTATGAAAGAAGAACAAGGATCAAATATGTATGTGTTTCTGAAATAAAAAGTACTCAGTAGAAATGCTGGCCATTATCTTTTAATTATGTACTTCATCATCTATGTGATTTAATAGATTTAAAACTTTTCTTTTCATAATGGCTACATATGTTGTGGATTCAAATTATTTTCATGATATTAAAATTTTCTAGCAATATGTGTAGAAAGCTCTTTGACACTATTTAAGGCCTGTCTTTGAATCCCCAATGTAGCTATCCACCTTGCATATATGCTATTATCATGACCAGAAAAACTATCTTAAGTGACCAAATCCAGCCATTGAATACCAGTAGAAATATATTATTATTGTTTTCTCCTTAGTCATCTGGAATAAAGGTGTAATTAAAGTCACAGTTCAGATAGACTCAAAGTCATTCCATTGTAAGGTTTCTAAATTAAAGGACAAGAATTTGACCCAAGCCTAAAAGACAAACTTCCATAAGAGTCCCAATATTCATCTGCTTGAAGTAAGCGATGCATTTCTCCAGTAAAGAAACCAGGCATAAAATTGATACAAAAAATTTGATGTTAATCTGATGGAATTTTTTTTTATACAAGGCATGTTGGATTTTAAGTCAAGTACCTGAAATAGTAGGTATGTATTTTAGCTTTTTTCCAGCCACATATTAAAAAAATACCAGTCATCAGGGCTAAGATTGTGGTTCAGTGGTAGAATGCTTGCCTAGCACATGTGATGAATTGTGTTCAATCCTCAACACCACATAAAAATAAAATAATAAAATAAAGTGTAAACAAGTTTTGAAAATTAATAACAGTCATCAGAAATCCATGTAAATAAGTCTAAATCATTCCATGACTATTTAGACCTTGCAGATCTAAAAGACATGACAGTAAGGGAAACCAAAACAATGAAACATTCATGAACATAGGATACTATTTAAAAATCTGAGGTAATGTAGATATTTGGCTAAACCATCAAAGAATTTACTTCTATTTATTTTTATTTTTACCTGGAATCTACTCTTTGTACTTGGAAATGAGACCCATTGTTATAACTCGGCATGTGTTCATAGTGTGTAATTATCAGATCAGGGTAATTTTCATCTCATTAAAATTATTATTCTGTGTTTGAAACTTTCTAAGTTCTGGCTATTTTGATTTATTTAAGTAGTTATTATACAATGTAATCACCTTATTGTGCTCTAAAACCTAAGAGTTACTTTCTGGATTTAATTGTTTTTTGCACTCCCTACACACAATCAGTCAGTTTCTCATTCTTATCATAAATCCGGGAAGTGTTTCTGTTCTCAGTTTCTGTGTGATTAACTTTTCAGCTTCAACACATAAATGCTCATGCAGTATTTGTGGGAAAATAAATGCCACTACTAGAAAAAACTAAAATATTATTCTCAATTAATAATTGTGGAAATTGGCATAAACCTCTGCATTCACTCATTCAGTGTTTAGAACTTGTCTACAATAATAAATATGGAAAAAAGAATAAAATATATAAATCAAATGTCCATATGTGTTTAACATTTTATGGGTCATATTTGGTCACTGGGAACAAGTGTTGTGACATCTATTTTTATAAAAATGACATATTCTAATTCTTATAACTTTATTTATAATAAGGTAATATATTATAAGTATGTTTTTATATTGTAAGTTTCAACAGATCCATATTACAATGGAATAAATAACTTTAAAAATTGTATAAGAGTTGGCTCAGTGGTGCAGGCCTGACATCCCAGTGGAAAAAATATTTTAAGAAAAAAAAATTTTAAAAAATGGGGATATATCTCAGTGTTTAACCACCCAAATGCACTCACCCACTACCCCTTCTCCACCTGAGATGCCCATCACAACACATGAAAGAACAGTATCTCAGCCTGCCACCTATCCAGCAATTCTCCTTTCACAGCCCATCCGAACCCATTCCTCACTTGATGCTCATCTTTTCATGCCACCCTGTGAGTATGCATTGGGCCTGAACTAAGCCACACCAGCACAACTGGTTGCTAAGGTCCAGGTGGCAGGTATCCCTCATTCATCCCACTGGGACCTTATATTTTTTTGAAATGGGTTGCTAATAATTCAAAATGACAAGTTTATGGCTGAAATTTCAGCTCAGTAGTAAACAAATTTCACATGTGCCTGGCTCTGTGTTCCAACTCCCGCACCTAAAAAACACAGACAGGCCTAATGGCACATGCCTATAATTCCAGTGACTATAGAGGCTGATGCAGGAGGCTCAGAAGTCTAAGGACAGTTTCAGAAATCTAGTAAAGCCCTAAAAATCTGTCTCTAAAATTTAAAAAGGGTTGGGGATGGTTATTCAGTGATTAAGGAATCATAGATTCAGTCCCCACAGCCAAATACAAAAACAAACCCAAAGTAAAAGTGAAAAACAACTGTATTCCCCAATATCCTTTGCAGGTAGGGGTCTCTGTGATTTTGTGCTGGCCAATGAGATAACATTGGAAGCAACTGGGACTCTAGCTCTTTGTTTTTTTCCTTTTTCTTTTTCCCCCGAATTGCTGTATTAAATGGATCGCACAATGAAAAACAGGAAGGGCCCTGGGGCATGATGGAATAGCTGGATAGCCATAGCAGCCCAGACTACCAATTACTGGGCTTTTTGATTTTCAAGTAAAAGGAAATATTTTCCAGTATTTGATGGGTTTACTTTTCTAGTATTGGAAAGACTGATGCATTGATTTTTCTCCTTGTTCTGCTTACTGTTCATTGTCTTCAGGTTCAGGAACAATGTAGGTAAAGAAAACCAGACATCTTTGTCACCAATTGTTTTTCAGGTCTCTGGGGATGAAAGGAAAGTACATCACAGAACCTCTATAGTACCTAATCTGAGCCATTGGGACAGAGTTAGGCCTGAGTCATCTCCAGGGTCCCTCATCTGCTGCAGAATGTTCACAGAGAGTATCTATCATCTTGACGCCAACACTCAAGTCCAAAATCTCAGGCCTCCCATGGTTCTCCTGAGAACTATTCCACAACAGGCTGACACTGGTCCCAATCTCCAATCCTGCACTGATGGGCCATTGGGAAAGTGAGTTTAAGCAAGCTTTACTGTCCCCAATTTTCAAGTGTGTCTTCTCCAAAAAAAACTTGAAACTTAATGAGCACTGAAGGAACAAGTCAGGTTCCAAGGACTGAGGAAGAACCCTGCCACCAGGGAAACCTAGGATTTGAAAAAAAAATTCCAATTTAAGTGAGGTGGCAGGTAAATTATAGACCTTGACATAAAGCAATAGCCTTACAGCAAAAGGTCACGTGTGGGCATGGAAGTATGTATGAAAGACTGACTTTTCACAGCCTCCACAACAGGGGAACATGAATGCTAAATTTGTAACACATAACATAAGAAAAAGGAACCACATTTTTTTCTTACTTGCCTATTTTTCTTTCTTTATTCTTTTTTTCTTTTTCTTTTTTTCTTTTTCTTTCTTTTTTTCTTTTTCTTTCTTTTTTTCTTTTTCTTTCATTCTTTCTTTCTTTTTTTGTGCAAGGGTTTCAAACTAGGGGAACATAACCACTGAGCCTCATCCTCAGATTTTTTAATGTTATTTTTTAACTTTTGAGAAACATTGTTAATCACAATATTGAGGTATTCTTATATCAAACAAGCCATACTACAAAGGTTCCAGAGCTAGAGAGAAAATCCTGCAATCCCAGAGTGTTAAATATGTCTGTGGAAGATGAGCTACATGGACACAATGTAGAAGATCAAATGGGTGGAGTGGGCATGGCTCTGCAGAATAGTGCAGGTAAGAGGCCAGATGCTGGGTGGAGCATATGAAAAAAAGGGGAGAGGACATAGTGGGGCTTAGTTGTTTGGCAGAGTTGGTGATGCAGAATCAGGCTGAGTGAGTGGATCCCAACCCATTAGAACAGTGGATGGGGAGAAGACAGGGGAAGCACGTTGAAAGCAGCATCCCACCTGGGACCCCTTAGGTGAGCACAGCCTAGGAACCAGGAGATGCAGTGATGAAGGAGCAGAGGGCATGGTGGGTGCATCCACAGGAAGCAAAGGGAGTCAGGAGAGGCATCCAGTAATTCTGTCAGAAGTCACTGTTGACCCAGTGGGGAAGAAGGGTCTTAGGGCTCTGAGATAGATATGTGACCTCAGGGTCTGCTCCACAAGGGGCCTCAGTTTACCCTCTTACACACTGAAGCAATGGAGGGAGGCTGAAGATGCCACAGCACAGCCTTTTTTGTTCCTCCATCTTATGGGATGCAGTGCACTTTCCATTAATTTTTCCTGTTCTTCCAGGTACAGGACAGTACCTAAATCTGTTCTCTAGACAACGATATTTGTAATAAACTCTTCAAAACCTTTTGGCAAGAATATCCTGGGAGAGCACTGTTTGGCTCACAGGAGCAAATAGGTAAATGGCAGAATATGAGCCACCAGGACCAGACACTGATTTATAGAGAAAGATACTTTCCAAGAACCTCTCATGTTATCCTGACTCGGTGCCAAAAAATTATCCCCAGGTCCTACCATGAAATCCTGAACTGAGGTCCCAAACTGGTAACCAGAGAAGCGCACCTAGCTCCAGGTTATTGTTGGTTGGTTGTTCAGGTTTAAAATTTGCTTGGGGTCTGGGGCTGTGGCTCCGCGGTAGAGCGATCTCCTAGCACGTACAAGGCCCTGGGATTGATCTTCAGCACCACATATAAATAAATGAATAAATAAATAAATAAATAAATAAATAAATAAATAAATAAATAAATAAGATAAAGGTATTGTGTCCAACTACTACTAAAAAATAAATATTTAAAAAATTTGCTTGGAATTAGAACGCAATTCTTTTTTTATATTTATTTTTTAGTTTTAGGTGGACACAATATCTTTATTTTATATTTATGTGGTGCTGAGGATCGAACCCAGTGCCTCACACATACTAGGTGAGCCCTCTACCACTCAGCCACCACCCCAGCCCTAGAACGTAATTCTTAAGATTCAGGAAAGTTTGCACAAAAACTCAGGTTTCTAACTGTCCTTCAAAGTCACCAGGAGATCTGGCAGCCCCAGACTGAGTTCTTACACAGCAAGGATCGCTGGCACTGTCCTGCCAGTTTCCACGACTCCGGAGTGCAGCCGAGTCCTCTTTGCCCCTTTTGTGTCTGGCCTTGGAGGCCTTGAGTGTTGCTAACACACTAAGGGTTAGATGAGCTGGGGCAGCAGGCAGGAGTCAGCATGGAACTTCTGGTCCAGCCCTGCTTCCTGCTTGCTGTGTGACTTTGCTCCAGTCACACCACCTCTTTGTGCTTCAGTTTCCCTATCTGTCTGGAGGCCAATAGACTAGATCAGTGGTTTCCCACTTTAAGCCAAGGCAAGGCTGAGAGGTGGGCTGCCTTGTCCCCCTTCTCTCCTTTCTGAATTAGGCCTGGGCATCAGATTTTGCTTAGGTGACTCCCTGTTTATCCAGGGTTCAAAAATTTCTGGGTAACTACTTGTGTTAACCCCATAGCCAGGGCCTTGAGGTGTATTACAACAGAAAAGAGACAATACCTTTTTTATTTTTATTTCTTTTGTGGTAGTGGGGATTGAACCCAGGGTGCTTTACTGCGGAATTCTATCCACAGCCTCCAACTTCTTTATTTTTGAGACAAGGTCTTCTAAGTTGCTGAGGCTGGCCTCAAAATGGTGATCTTCCTGCCTCAGTTTCCTGAGCTGCTGGGATTACAGGCATGCGCCAAGGCTTCTGGAACCATAATGTGTTTATAGATAAGAATGATGGAATTTGATGAGCAGCATTATTCTCCTACAAAGAGAGGCTCTCCTCCCCTGTTTTACAGATGAAGAAAGTGAAGTTTTGAGAGGCTGAGTAACTAGCCAGAGGTCACACAGCTACAAGTGGCCAAGAGCCCATGTTTGTGCCATTGCAGACAGTGAGGCCCTAACTACTTTTTCTGTCCCTTAGGTGGCTTGGGAGGAGGTGGGTGTAGAGAGGTGCCCTGCACCAAAGGGGAGGCCAGTGCCCTAGGAGACCCTGCCACCTCTTCCACTAGCCCTCCTTGCAGGCCATCGGCACACACAGGGAATTCCCCCTCTGGCTGTGTGCTCAGGACCAGGCTTCCCTCCCCCAGGGCTGACCCGGGCTGGGCTCCAGGTGATCAGGAGGTCTGGCAGCCCTGGACTGAGTTCTTGCACAGCAAGGGTCAGTGGTCCTGTGCGCTGCCTTAGGATGGGATAGGAAGATGCACGCGAGGCCCATCGAGTCAAAAAACCCTTGTGGTTCTTTGCAGGTGTAATAATTGCTCACCGAGCTCCACAAGCCACATTTTGCAGCCCAGACAACTTCTGTGGTTGTTACGAGGAACCTGAAAAATGGGGGTTCTTGTAGTTCTCAGGACCCAGCGTGTCCTGTCTGAGTCTTGGTTCTCCCATCTGAGAAAGAATAACCCCTGTCCATTCCCACTCCTAGCCTGAGTCCCTTTGATGGAAAGGGCAAGTGTAACCTCCTCTGCCAGGCTCTCCCTGCAGCTCATCCCTTCTGCAGCTCCTCTCAGGAAAGGGGCTGAATCCTCCCATTTACAGGAGATATCTGTAAAGGTTAATGTTATAGGCTCTGGCCAATGTCCTCAGCTGCTGAGGGCTGGGCTTGTGACTGTTTCCAAGGCCTCGTCCATCCCAGGCCTGGGTTCCCAATGGCTGGGGGAGCCTGGAACCAGCCAGGAACTCCTGGCAGCCTCTAGCCAGTCCTTGGGCGCAGGCTGCCCTTCCTGCACTGGCTGCTTCCTGAGTGCTCTGGGCTCCTGGGAAAAAAAGTGGGTTCTCAGTGAGCCCCACAGCCCTCCAGGAAGAAAGAGATTGCTTTCTTCCTCCAGGTGGGGCCTGGGCCTGACTCTCCAGGGCGGAGTGGAGGGCTGCAGGCTCTCGGGCCTGCTGAGATCACCCTTCGCAGGTGGCTCCTGGGTGGGATGTGTGTGGAGATGTGCTTGGTCTTAGTGGCTGTCTTAGTAACAGGGCGCTCTCCTGTCCATCTGGGTTCAGGGTGCACATGACAGAGGTGACAACATAGGCCCAAGAGGGATTTCCTGGCCAGGGAGAGATGCTGGGATAAATGGGAGGAGAACTAGGGCTTGGTTGGCTCCAGACCCTAGGGGACCAAGGAATGGACCACCCTCCAGGGAACCCCATTGTGGGGAGAGGCCCTTGTCCTGGTGTCGCTGTGTCCCTGGGCTGCAGAACAAGGGCTTGGGGAAGCATATGCACTATCCTGGGTTAAAAGGGAGAGTCCCTCAAGGTCCGCACAGGGAATAGTTGGGTCTTAGGGTACAGTCAGGGTGCTGGTAGCAGAGGCGGGGCAGAGGCTGCCTGGAGGCGGGGACACCTGCCCGAGCACTGCTGCTGTTTGGGTGTGCTGTCCCAACATCTTGGGAGGCTTCAGCAGTCTAGGTCGAGGTCGTGGAGTGGGCTGGGTGGAGAGGTTTTTTGCACATCAGACCAGCTTTGGGCCCTGGATTGGGTTTACCAAGTCACAGAAAATGGGACATTGGGATGGGAGGGGTCTTGGGGGAAACCTGGTCCAGTCTCTCCTTGTACCACAGGGAAATGGGATTCCAGAAAGGCCAAGAATTTCTCCAGGGCCCCACCACCCAGCAGGGACAGGTTGGAGAGAGGGGGTCGAGATGGAGCACCACAATACCCTGTCCTCAAGGGAATATGGGCACCATGGGGATGGGGCAGAGGGTTGTAATGAGGACACACACACACTTTTAAAAACACTGACTGCTCATGAATGCTTATGGGACAAAATTAAAAACAACCCTCAGCCACCCTCCTGCCTTTCCCAGAGGCCACCGCCATTCTAGTTTCTGATGCCTGGTAATAGGCAATTGCGTGTTCGACCACATGTGTGAAAGACACAGACATCTTCCTCCTGTCACTTCACCACGCTGTGGTCTGTGCTGGTAACAATTCCAAACCTGTTCATTCAGCACCACTTCAGGACTTTCTCTTTCCCTCCCTTCCTCTCTGCCTCCTTCCTTCCTTTCTCTCTCTCTCTTCCCTCTTTCATTTTTGGTACTGGATGTGAACCCAGGGCCACACCTGCTTGAGAAGCACTTGACCACATAGCCACACCCTCAGCCCCTTCTGTTATTTTGGGAGGGGATTGAACTCAGGGGCACTGCATCACTGAGCCACCTCCCCAGCCCTATTTTGTATTTTATTTAGAGACAGAGACTCACAGACTGCTTAGCACCTCCCCGAGGCTGAGGCTGGTTTTGAACTTGGAATCCTCCCATCTCAGCCTCCCACACGTGTGTGGCCCCTACTGTTTTTGAGACAGGGCCTCACTGAGTTGTCCAGGCCAGCCTGGAACTTGCGATCCCCCAGTTTCAGCCTTCCAAGTCACAGGGATTGCGGGTGTGTGCCACCACATCTGGGACTTTAGTACTTTGTAAGACAATTTGTTTTTGTTGACACTCGAAACACAGAAAAGTCCACTGGCCACCAGTGTGTTCCAATGAGGAACAACAGGTCAAGCTTCCCAGGGGCTGACTCTGCTTCACCCTCTGCCCGAGGACAGTGGCTGCCCTCACTTGCACTTGGAGGTTTTAAATGCTATGTGTTTTTTTAGTTGCTTTGTGTTTGAAAAACCAAACCAAACCCCAAACCAAAACAAAACAAAACAAAAAAACCCAGCCGGCACACCCCACTGGAGATTTCCCATGGAGGATTGCTTGGGATGGCAAGTGGGGTGCTAGGACTGGGGCACTGATTCTGTGACACAGGATGGCTTAGGCTTCTCAAACCCAGTGATGACAGAGGGAAAACTGGAGGCCACAGGGACCTTATTTTCTCCTGCTCACCCTCATTCCAGTCCCACCCCCTAGACTGTCCACACACAGTCCACCATGCCTGCAAGACATGGCTCATCTGTCATGCTGCAAGACACAGACTCCCCAGGACAAGTGGGGAAACTTAGGAAAGTGGCTTAGCCTCTGCCAGTGTATGTGTCCCAGCCTCTACCAATAACATGGCTCGGCCCTCTATCCCCCCTGCACCGTCAGAGCCTTGCGTGGGATAGGTGGGGGTCATGGGTGGAGCACCCACAGCGTCTTCTACAGAAAATACCCAGCCCCAGCCTCCACAGCTTCATCTGTTAAATTGGGACATCAGAAAAATCTTGCTTGTTTGTTTTTTTAAATCATGTTGTTGTATTTTTTAAATGTTTATTTTACTTATTTTTAGGTGGTGCTGAGGATAGAACCCAGTGCCTCATGCAAGCTAAGAAAGCAGCTCTACCACTGAGCCCCAGACCCAGCTCTGGACAGCCTTGTTTAAAAAATAAGAAGCCAGTCATGGTGGCATGACCTTGTTGTCCCCGCTGTTCCGGCTGTACAGGATGCTGTGACAATGAGAATCACTGGAGCCTAGGAGTTGGAAGCCAATCTGGTCAACATAAGCAAGACCTCGCCTCAAACATAAGATAAAGCCAGGCATGGTGATGCCCACCTGAAATCCCAGCTGCTTGTGAGGCTGAGGCATGAGTATTGTGAGTTCAAAATTGGCCTCTGCAAAAGTGAGGCGCTAAGGGTTGGGGTTGTGGCTCAAGTAACAGAGCACTCACCTAGCACATGTGAGGAACAGGATTCCATCCTCATCACTATAAAAAAATAAAGATATTATGTCCACCTAAAACTAAAGAATATATATTTTTTTTTTTTAAAAAAAGGTGCTAAGCAACTCAGTGAGATCTTGTCTTTAAATAAAATACAAAATAGGGCTGCAGATGTGGCTCAGTGGTCAAGGAAATAGGCTTTTTCCCAATTGTCTTACTAATGAGTACATGCCATTTAGAAAGTGGTTTTTCCACTCTACCCTTCTGTCATAAATGTGCTTTTCCTCACTCCTTCCCTAAACAGGCTGTGAATTCTCCATATTTCTCTTTTAAATTATACATTTCAGCTTTACATTATACCATTGGTTCCAAGTTCTATAGAATACAATTGAAAGTAACCAGGAAGGAGCCTGAATGCTGTTTTGACTACATATTTTCTTCATTAGATATTATAGTCCATCACTTCTAGATTTGGCCCTCCATAAGCTTTAGAACATGGACACAGTTCAGCCACATTCACAGCAGAGGTGTGACAATTGTTGATTCCAGTTTCCAGTAGAATAGTCTTCATTTGCATCTGAGTTCTCATCAGCATGGTCCTTACTGTCTGTATTTCTATCAGCATTCTGGTCATGGCCATTTATCCCATCTTTCAGATATTTCAGATCTTTACAGGTTTAAGGCTCTGAGAGGAGTCCCTCTTGGATGCATCACAACATGGAAGGCGCCATGTTGTGTATCTCTCAAATCTATATCTTATCTCTTTCTCCTTATAAAACCACCAGAACTCCATCAAAGGGGCTCCATCCTAATGAAGTAATCAAACCTAATCATTTTTCAAGGGCCCTACCACTTAACACCATAGTCCAATTAGTTTCTACCTTCTTTAATATCATTGACATAAGATTTTTGTAATTAAATTCCTTCATGAGTTCAGAGAGACAACCCATTTTCATACATAGCCTCCAACGTATATTCAATTCATCATGAAAGAATTACTTAGACAACCTCTATCATACAGTCTTCCAACTATACTTTTATTAAAAAGTGAAGAAGTTTTTAAATAATCTTCAATTAGCATTTTGAAAAACAAAAACCATTAATCTGATAATAAATTCACCTGTATTTTAAGTTTAAAATGGCTTGTATTTTAGTGTTTTATCATACATCTGTATGTAAGGTGTGTTTATGAAGACTTCTGTTTAAATACAAAAATAGTGTAAATTTAAACTTATATGCTTATATGTCTATATATGACCAAACACCCAATGAACATATTTTATACTTTTTTAACTTGAGCATTTGTAATCTAATGTCTCTGCAGATCAATAATCTTCAAAAATATTTTGAAACTATTTTGCCGTATACTATCATAGTAATAAGGTGTAAGATATTAACCAATAGATTATTATTTATAATTAATACAAATTAAATTATAGAACACATTTTTATATAAATATTTAACCTGAATATCAAGAATGATTGAAATTGGAATTACTAGATCAAAAGTATACAGTTTAATAAAAGTACATACATACTCCAAAATTTTGGCAAATTTTTCTTCAGAAAGTTTAGGAAGTGAAAATTCTTATATCAGTTTAACTTTATTTTCATTTTCTTTAATGATGGTTAAATATATATGCATATACACATATATTTATCTGCATATATAAAGAACTGAAAGTTGATAGCTTAAAATGGCAACAAAATCTTGTTTTACTCAGGGGCTCAGGAGGGTGAAGCAGAATAATCACAAGTTCAAAGCCAGGCTTAGAGACTTAGTAAAGCCCTAAGCAAATTAGTAAGATATATAAAGATATATATATATATATAAATTTAAATTCGTAAGATATATATATATATATATATATATATATATATATACACATACATATATAAATTTATGTAAAATATTTATTTATTTATAGGTTGTATTTATGGAAAAGGTATAAATAATGTCATATATATATATATATATATATATATATATATATATATATATATATATATAATATTATCTATATTTTTTATTTCTTTTATTCCAAATGAGTATGTTCAGTGATTCTAATGTTGTATTATTTATACTGCAAAATATAATAAACTTGTGAATTTATCCTCTATTCCTAGTCTTACAACCTTCTTCTCAATTGCAAAATTAGTTATTCCAATGTTAGTTATCCACACCTTTTTCTTTGATTTCACTTCTTTGATTCTAATTTTGTCATCTAAGTGTTGAGTCTTCCAGATGCAGTGACACACTCCTGTAATCACAGCTGGTTGGGTTACCCCCCAAAAATGTTGAATCCATCTGGGATTAATAATGGTATGTTATCAAGATCTAATTTGATTTTCAAATGAAGCAAATTTGTTCATTGAAAAAATCCTCTTCTTTGTATTGAATTGCAATTCTCTTTATTTATTTATGTATTTATTCATGTATTTATTTTAAATATTTTTTAGTTGTAGTTGGACAAAATGCCTTTGTTTTATGTATTTTTATGTGGTGCTGAGGTCTGAACCCAGTGCCTCATATGTGCTAGGCAAGCATACTACCACTGGCCACAACCCCAGCCCCTGCAATTCTTTTTTTTACTGTGTACATGAACATGCGTACACACTTGGACATGCACATTTGTATCCACATCTAAAGTAACATCTTCTTTAAGATTATTTGTTTGTTACCCATTTTTTAGGTTTTTAAAATGAGTTGTTTATTTCAATGATCTAATTCAGAAGCTCTCAAGATTTATTATCTATTATCTCTATTTCAAATAAAATGTAAAAGCATTACTTTCAGTAAAAAGACTCAGTGAAAAACAATAAACTCTAAACCTGTTGATCTCTTAAAAGTTGAGAGTAGAACAGTGGTTAGGCAAGATTTAGAAGGGGTAGGGAAGTTGTCAATAGGAATAGTTTTATAGTTAAAAGGAATAATTTCTGGAGTTTTATTGTAAAGTAGAGTGACTTAGCAATAATGTATAAAGAATTGAAGAGAGAATTCTGAAGGTTCTTACTTTAAGAAATGATAAATATTTAAGAAGGATTTGTTGTTTACCGTGAATGTATGATTAAACAATGTATACAAGTGTTTAAACATCCTATTATATCAATCAGAAATAAAATAAAACCTAAAAAATCTCAATTGTTATATTCTCCAATCTTGCACAACTCTTATAAATTAATTCTCAAATAATTGACATTTATGCAATAATTAGTTTTCCCATGTAGGAATAAGACTCTGAGGAATTATATAATCATCTAAGGAACTTAATAATTGCAAGAGTATGGCATCTTTGGGACACAGAGAAAATAAATATTACTTTTGTCCTGAATTAAAATGAAAATGATGGTATGATTTATACTGAATCTCTGACATTCACCTTAACTTATTAGACAGTTTTTCTTCTCTGTGGACTAGGGCTATCTCAGTGGCAAAGTGAGCTTGCAAACCTTCAGGACAGATCTGAGTATTGATAAAACCATTTTTTTTAAAAAAATCAAATATAATATAGAGAGAACACATTCATTCTATTTGTCTTCATTCTCTTATGCACACTATACTCCCCCTCCCATTTTCTAATATTGATCACTTTAGTTAAAGAAGAAAACATTTTATATCATGGAAGTTATTGAATCATTTTGCTGAGGTAAATTTTAGTTTATTCAAGTTTTGAATGTTTGCTTTAGAACTGAAGGAAAAGGCATTGAATAGAAGGTTTCAAGAACTTAGCTAGGAACACTGGATGGGCAGTGATGTCAAGCAGAGCTCATTTTTCCTAACTGGGTGCTTCTGGGAGTCCACCAGGAGGTCAGTGCCTTCTTTGGTTTTCATGCTAACTGTCTGAGTTCAAGACTGCTACAATTTCAGTTCTCAGGGTTCATGAGGCTTTCAAAACTTATATTGGCAGTAATTTTAGATTAAGTGAAGAAAAAAAGTCAATGAGTGTTGGAACCAGGGAATAGGATGCATTTTCCTTCTGAAAGGGAACTTCATGTGAGAAGTGAAAGTTTATCTGTGAAACACTATATTGATATAGGCAGGAAGGTTGATAAGGGCATGCTAACTCAGGTTGTTGAACAGAATAAAATTGAAAAGTAGTGTTATAATGTAATCATCAGTTATATTTTAAAAATATTTTTAGTTACAGATGTGCACAATACCTTTCTTTTATTTATTTCTTTTAATGTGGTGCTGAGGATTAAAACCCTATCACTGAATACCACAGCCCCACCAGTTATTTCTTGCAAAGGTTATTTTTGAGCTCATTAAATGAATGAGGTACATTCTAAGTGCCAGGTATTTAGCAGTTAACAGGCAAGTGTTTTCAGACGTGCGAGGGGGTAAGTGGTTCTTACAGTTGCCTGATTTATAGAAGATGTTAAAATAAATGTCATTATAAAAAAAATAATAAATGTAAGATCAAAGAAATCTTATCACAGAATATATGTGTGTGTATTAACATTTGTATTTGACTTTTTGCAAATAAAAATAAAAGTTAATATAAAGTGCTTGAAAATTTTTTCTGATCCTCATGCAATAAGTAATCACCATGTTTATACTAGCAACATGTCATAAAATAACTATAGATTAGAATAAGCTTTTTTTCCCACTTTTCTCACAACCTCTTATATGTAATTTTGTATAACAATGAGGGTCTCCTTCCATTTGCATGCAATTTCCCTTTTCTCTCCCTTTCCCTCCCACCTCATGTCTCTGTTTAATGTTAGTCTTTTCCTCCTGCTCTTCCTCCCTGCTCTGTTCTTAGTTGTTCTCATTATATCAAAGAAGACATTTGGCATTTGCTTTTTAGGGATTGGCTAGCTTCACTTAGCATAATCTGCTCTAATGCCATCCATTTCCCTGCAAATTCCATGATTTTGTCATTTTTTAGTGCTGCATAATACTCCATTGTGCATAAATGCCACATTTTTTTTTTATCCATTCATCTATTGAAGGGCAGCTGGGTTGGTTCCACAGTCTAGCTATTGTGAATTGTGCTGCTATGAACATCGATGTGGCAGTATCCCTGTTGTACGCGCTTTTAAGGTCTTAAGGGAATAGTCCGAGAAGGGCAATAGCTGGGTCAAATGGTGATTCCATTCCCAGCTTTCCCAGGAATCTCCATACTGCTTTCCAAACTGGCCGCACCAATTTTCATTCCCACCAGCAATGTACAAGAGTACACTTTTCCCCACATCCTCGCCAGCACCTGTTGTTGTTTGACCTCCTAATGGCTGCAAATCTTACTCGAGTGAGATGGTATCTTAGGGTGGTTTTGCTTTGCATTTCTCTGACTGCTAGAGATGGTGAGCAACATGTCAGAAAATATCTATAGGTTAGAAGAAGCTTATGCTTGTTAGTATTTTTCCTAGTGTAATGATTCTAGTAGCACCAGATTCAAACTATAAAGAGCACTGCTTTTAAATAATAGACAATTATGAACAAATATTTATTAGTCTTTTAAGTTGGTTAATAATCATCTGCTATTTAAAAACATCTAGCTCAGATTTGTGTTTCTGAGGTTAAGTACAAAGGTCTGCGCACAAATCATTAAAAATTCCTGGGCCATTTTATATTTTTTGTTAACATAGTATTTTTTTAATTACTGGATCATAATCTTACCTGGAATTTAAATTTTAAATTTCAGCTTTGCTTATACACTTAAATTATCCAGCTAAAATATTTTACAGAACATTTTCAAGAATGTGTGAAAGTATATAGAAATATTTGAATCATATATATATATATATATATATATATATATATATATATATATATATATTTATATATATACACACACTCACACACACATACACACATCACACATACACACAAAGCTTGAAAAAAATAACTTGGTTATCTATTGGCTAGACAAATGGAAATTTAAATAAATTTAGCCTCAAACTTGCCATGTAAATTAGAAATAGTTATACATAGTACTGATTTTCTTGTCATTTTCTATGTAACTGTATTGTTACTACATGTCATATTCAATTATAACACTAAGAAATTTTTAATCAGTATGAGCATATCATTAACAAAAATCAATAATATCAATAATACATTATTGCATTTCTGTGAGTTTACAAATCTCCAGTCCTTCTTAGAAAGACTTACTATAGGCTTGGAAGGATTTATAAATTTAACGTATTACTGCAATGTGTTGTTGGGGTCCATTACTAAGAAAATAGATATTTTCTAGATGGCTTTGAGATACATCTCTAAAACTTTGATGAAAGTATGGAATGCAAGCTGGGAAAAAGAATAAAAACTACCTCAGGCATCAAGAACCACAGGAACTCAAGCACCACAGCAGCAAATTATTGAATGAGCACCGCACAGTGCATCTTAGCCATACTCATGATAACCTGGGAGTTCACAGCTATCAGACTGAGGGAAGATTGAATAATAGAGAGTTTACAATTCATGTTAAGAGTGAATTGGACCCAATTAATGGTCTGCCCTCAGAAAATTAATGTTTTTAAGGTACACGTACAATAATATCCACATATACCCAAAATGAAAATTGTAATTTGTTAAAACACAAAGACTATATAAGTCCTGTTACGTTTTCATTTTTACATTTAATCATTTCATTTAGTTTACATGGCAATCTCTAGTCACATACTAGCTTACATATTTTTATGTGTTGTCAAGTTCTTTTCATCAATTTCAATACTTAAAGATGAAACTAAACAATTACATCATTATATTTTAAGAAATTACCACCATGAAGAATATAGACAGGAAATTCATCTTGTCCTTAGTTTACTTTGCTTTCTTTGTGTATCCTCTTGCAGTGCTTTTTATTTATGACCTTGAGAAAGCCATGGGAAGGTGAATTCACCCTGTTGCAAAAAAACAGAGAAATGTATTATAGAATGTTTAGTTGTTTCCTGGTGGTATCTTTTTCAAAAGGTATATGGAAATGACATTATAGACAATATCAAGTTACAGTTAAATATTTTTCTGTCAAGGAGAGAGGAGATTTCAGAAATATGAATCTTCTCCTCTTTGGGCCTATCTTGAATTCTGGCTCTTACACCCAGCCAACTGTCAGGCACAGATCTATGTAAACATGAGTTCCTCACGGGTGGGCCTGAGATCTTTCAATTCCAGTCTTTAAAGCTAAAGTTTCTTGACAGATGATATTTTAGGAAGACATCTCCTGAGACTTTCTCACTGTTCAATTAGGCATGTCTCGATTTGTATAGAAAAATCTCTGCATTTGCTCTATTTTTTCTTATAAGAGAGAGAGTGTGCTCCCAATGAATAGACACATTAAGATTTGCCTTTATAGAAGGTTTATCCATGATTGTTTAAACATGATATTTATGCATTATTATTTTTGTGGGATAATAAATTCAACATAAAGTATTCATTCCCATTTTAAAATTACAACCTTGGTTTCAGACTTGATAAGGGTATGTAAAATTTTCTAAAGAAAATATTTTATATAGAAGAAATCATTTAATACCTTGAATTTCAAAGAAGTTTCACATTTGACTGAACCATCATATGGAATAGAATATATCTGAAAAGTCCAAAGTACAAAAACTACATGATAAAGGGTCCAGAATATGTAGGGATCTAAAACTATTTTTTTGTATGAAATACACTTAATGGTCTCTCCAATTTTACAAATTCATTGATAGCTTATAAAACAAATCTATTGAGTTACATTTACCTTTGCAGATGCAGAAAACTCACAACAAAAGTCAGACAGATATTAAAATATTCCAGCCTTCCCATGAGATGATATTATTTCCATAAACTTTATAAAGCAAAATTAAATTCTTCTCTAATTATAGCTAAATATATTCACAAATCTTTAAAGATAAATAATGATTTAAGAAATTTTTAAGAACTTAAGAATACACTTAAGAAACGGTCCTGAGTTATTGTAAAAAAAATATTTTAATGCTCTTTTGTTTTAGGCTTTACATAATAAATTTGCAAGAGAAAAATAAATGCTTTTTCATAATGATATAATATGTACTTAAGAGTATGCAGCTTAATATGTGTTTCTTTGTAGTGACATATTTCTAATAGTAAAAAAAAATTAAGAATTTAAATACTTAAGTGATTCTGTTTTTGTATGTTTTAGGAAAGAAATAAATGTGATGAGCTTATAACGGATATTATCTCTGAAGATCAAGTTCATATCCATGAAGAAATTACAACTAAAAAAATATGAACTACTTTGTAAAATGTCCAAGTTACATATTCAAGTTTCATTTAAAACTTTTTTTTTCCTTTCTCTTTTCTGGGAGAGCAAGTGATCCAGTATTTGCCTCTTAGGAAAATTGAATTACTAACCAGTAATTACAGTTCTCTGAATGTAATATTCTCAGTGGATTTGTATCAATTGTCTTGGGGCATTTTGGCATATGAGTTCGAGTAATGTAACATTGTGAAATAAAGAAAATTAAGTTCTCATAGATTATATCTTAAATTTGTCTAGTATATTTCTATGAAGCCACTTTGAAATTTTTTTTTCCAACAGTCTTGTGAAATAGATTCAGTTAACCCAAGATGTAGTTCTTTAGCACACAGAAAGGTGAAATTCAAATCCAAGATCATAATGTCATTTATGAAGATAGAAAAATCTGTGCATGATGAGGTAGCACAGATTCACTCTGCTATATTGAGTCTGCAATTTCATTTTTTTAAATTATGTAGCAAAGCAATATAAATGGGAGATACTAATCTTTAGAACATTTAAAATACCCTTGCTATCATTGTCTTGTAATTTTTAAGCATTTAATTCATTATAACATGCTACATATTAAAGTATGAATTACTAATTAATATGTGTATTTAAAAACTGAGATAAATGTAGAAATTCAATTACTAGGAGAGTTTTTGAAAATACAAGATATTATAATTTAGAATCTAAAGTGAAAATGTTTAAGCATAATTATTATATTTCCAGTTATATGAACAGTAAGAAATATCTTACCATTTTAGAACCCTTAAAGATAAAAATACATATTTCATTGAATCAGGATTTTGTTTTAGGGTATAATGTAACTAAGAATGAACTAGTATTTTTTTGGAGAACAGAAAGATAAAAAATTTACCTTATGTAATCTTGATTTTGGGAAATTTTGAAGAAATACTTTAAAAAGCTTAATTTCCTTTAAATTTTAAATGTTTCCTTCCTATTGCCAAATTAAAAGATCCTACTTTTCCTTGACTTATATTCAATCAGTAAGGTTAAGTATTATTTTAAAACACATGAGTTTTCTTATTAACTAAGAGGTATGAAAATGAAGAAAGCTATTATTTTAGATATTTGGATGGTAAAAATTGCTATTATGCAAGGGGAATTTATCTTAATTATTCTGGAAGATGATTCAATTTATTTACATTGCATATCCTAAAATTAGCATACATGATTTATTTATTCATATGATTATCTGGAAATAAATATTGAACTAAGAAAAGATTAAGTTTTAAAATTAAAAATTTGGCTCTTGCCCTCTGAGTCAGTCTGAGTCAGGGGATAGGGGACTTTTCCAAAGAGCTTTGCAACTCTAGGCCACATAACCTCCCGATCAGGGAGATTAATGAGACCAGTGGAGGACAGAAAGCCAATCAGTGCATTTGCTGTGAAGAGGAGCGTCATCAGAAAATGGAGACATCCCTGATGCTTCCGAGAGAAGCCACATGGTCAAGCAAGGCCTGGACCCATCCTAGCACAAATGACACTAGCAGATCTGAGAAGCTGCTGCAAGTTCCTGAGGACTCCCAAGGAAACTCAGCTGACTGTTAACAATAGATAGAAACAAAAGTCAGTTTGACTTGCTTCATCTTAAACACTTAGCAAAGACAGTCAAAGCCAAAACACAGTTATTCCTGGGCATTTTAAATAAAATAATAGTTAAATGTAACTTCCATAAATAAGTAAACAGGAGGCTTCAAAAGAGATTCTCAGACAGGAATGCCTGATTACTATCAAAAGAAACTGCCAGAGTAGTTTTTAGTTCAAGGCCTTTATTTCTAACCTACGCAGGTAGGCTTAATGTTTGCTAGTATGGTTATCCAGCCCTAAGTAACAGAATTAAATATTTCTCTATTAGACACAGAGGTCATACTAGTAAAAGGATTTTGCAAGCTCAGATGACATTAAGTTATTAAACTGTATCTTAAGGAAAAGGACATCTGTAACCCTAAAAGTTAAATGTTGTGTTTACACCCCTGATAATTCTGGCAATGTGACGAATATCCTTAAAGATTTACATGCTCAGATAGAAGCCATGTCCTCAGCAACTTCGTCATGGAAACAATATCTTAGCTCCTGGTTCTTGGTACTTCCTGGTGGAAAACATTGTTAGTCTTTGTCTTTGCCATCATACTCATTGGCATATTCCTGTGCTATGGGATTTATTGCTGCATCAATCTGGTTCCAGTACTAATTAATTCTTGTTTCTCTTATAGGCCACCCATCACTCAAATGGCCTTCCAGTCTATTACTTCTCAATCATACTTCTATCATGGACCCACTCGATAGACCCGATTTTTAAAGGGAGATTCCAAACTGCTTGCCCCACACTGTCCCTTTTCAGCCTGAAGAAGCCAGAAAGATTTTCTTCGGCCCCCTTGCTTACAGCAGTAAGGAGTTCCCAAATTAGAGGGGGGAATGAATCCAGATTTAAAGTTAGGTAGTCAGTGTAGTTAGGTAAATCGGGTCTAATATCGAGTGAAATCTAAAATGGAGGCCATGCTGGGAATGACTCAGGGAAAACGCAGGACAATTCATGGAATGTTAATGAAGTCCTGAAAAGGCCCTAGGCCAAAGTCCACCTCAAAGAAATGTTAATGGAGCTCAGGAAACAGCCCCCAACAGTTTTGGAGATAGCCATTCCTAGAGAAATGATAAGCCCATCCCAAAAGGTGATAATTGGGCCCACCTGTATCCTAACCCCTTCAACCTATATTCCATCACCAAAACTATAAAAATGGAAAAAAACAGCCCTTCCACGGATTCCCACCTTTTGGGTCCCCTTCTTCCTCCAGGAGAAGTCTTTTCTGCTGTCCTTTAATAAATTTCTAATTTCTACTCTGAAAAAAAAATTCATCTTGTAATAAGCATATTTTGTTATTAATGACGTACATAACAGATTTTTTAAAGAGATTGTATACAATACATATATTTGGGACTGGGAGTATACCTCAGTGGTAGAGCATTTGCCTAGCAATTGTAAGGCCTTGGGTTTAATCCTCACCTTCACAGAAAAGGAAAAACAACCACAACCAATTATTCCCTAACACTTTTGTCCATATGTTTGTGAGTATAATATAACTTGTATTTCAAATGAAGGGTTGTGTTTCTTATTTAAAGGAATGAGTAGTTCAAAGTTTCCAGTATCAAATATGACTTCCAGGTAGACATGTTTGTCATTGCCATGAGAACTTGTTGCCTTTTTCACTACCCTAGAATAATATGTTAAGTGGAAAATACAATAAAAATTGAGTGAGTATTTGCCCAGGTCCAAGTATGAGTTAAAGGTTTCGAAATATTTTATTGTCAAAAAGAGTACAAAGTGTGAAATGTCTAATAGTTTGTAGGTTGTTCATTTTATTAAAATTAGATTTTAAGGTAATAATAAAAACAACTATCCTTTGAAACTAACTATGAGTGCCAAGTACCTTGCAAGCACTATTGTATTTGAGGTTTACAACACCATTGTCTAGAGAGCTGTGTTCCTTGTTAAGTACGAGAGGCAGAGATAGAATTCAGACTCAGAAAAACATAACTCTAAAATGCAAACTTTCAACCCATGTACTATATTCCCTTCTGAGCCCCAAAGTTTTTTTTTTTTGATTACTAAAAACTAAATCTATTCCAAGTCTTAATTTACTTTTAATTGTATTAAAAATTTTTTTGAAAGGGAATATTCTTATTACAAAAGTAGAACATACCGTGAAGTCTATAAAAAAGGTAAATCAAAGAAAAAATTAATTACCCATAGTCATAATACTCCCAAATTATTTCATTCAATAACTGTAAATTCTGTAGATTTTTTAACATTAGGTATCTGTAGGCCCACATGACCAAAGACTAGTGATGGTCTTCTTCTATCTAAAACTTAGACCCTAAAATGTGAAGGCATTAAGATTAAATGATGCCTCCCTGTTATTATATAGCAAGTGATAATGTTAAGTGTAATGTTTAAAAAATATTTTTTTCTGATAACATTATAGTTTATTAAATGTTCATGTTTTCAATGTTTACAACATAATTGATAATAGTTCATGGTATTCCAGTAAATATGTAAGTATTTTAACACTTAGTTTCTTTAATTTTTTTTTTACCAACTATTGGTGTTTAGTAAAATTTTACCATGTTTATTTTTGTTTAAACTTGAATCCATGTACTTATGCATTATGCATGCCTACATGATTGCAGGAATGCATTCCTTCTTTCTTTATTTATTTATTTTTTTGGTAACAAGGATTGGACTCAGTGATGCTTAACCACTGATCCACATACTCAGCCCTTTTTTTGTATTTTATGTAGAAACAGGATATCACTGTGTTCAGTTGCTGAGGGACTCGCTAAATTCCTGAGGCTGGCTTTGAACTCACAATCATCCTGCCTCAGCATCCCAAGACTCTGGCGTGTACCACTGAAACCAGCTACATGAATTCATGTACAAGAGACCACATTGCAGTTAAATTCTCCAGGTATATTAAACATATTATCCTTAAAGTAATTTTTATGTAGGCAATGTGTGGGGGGATATATATATATATATATATATATATATATATATATATATATATATAAATTACTTTAAAGAATTTTATATATAATTGTATACAAACATATATAGGTATAAAAACTTGAAAAACAAGATACTTCTTTCCACTCTTTATTAGGATTATAAGATGATGGAAGAGGATTTCCCTATAGGAAGTAAAAGGTCTCAGTATTCATATTTTTCAGGAATACCACCAAAGAAATTTTGAAGTAAGACTGGTAACAATGTGTAATGGTTTTCAGTCTATTGAGAAAACAGTGGATTGAGCAAGACTATATAATAGCACTATTTTAGAGTAGAAATTTTTTTTGAGACAATTATTCACTCAAAGAAACTTGAGAAAATAATACATTTTTTGCCTTAGAGAATTCAAAAGATGTGTTTTCTACTGTGCTGATAGTATGATACTATTTTCACAAATTAAGAGCCCTCAATAGAGAAATGGCCCGACTCTCTAACTACTGTCAATGGTAATAGCTCAAGATCAACTATTTTAAAATTAAAATGACAATTTATTTTTTTCAGCTCTTCTCTCCTGTTTAATTGTCATCTATTCAAAAATTCCATACATGGGTCAAATTATTTATTTACCTAGAAATAGATTCTGCAATGAATTTACACTGGAGCCTTTTAAAGTGAGTTGTGGTGCAGAAAATTAGATGTCTCCTGGGTAAAACATTGTGATTTTCAATAAATGCAATGGTAGATTGGTAACATCAGTTTTTAACATTTTTGAAAGAAAATTATTCATGCTGTTTCTCTGCAGTGCTGAAATTTGAGGATTCCTATAATCATTTGACCTTATGTTACATGAAGCTGACCCAGATTTGCATGCAGAGAAAAAACATTTTGGCTCAGACAGCAATCACTAAACTCACTTAACTGAATAAATTGGTTGTTCAGTAAAAAGTCTTGGTTAAATTCCTGTATACTGAGAGATTGGGGTTTTGATGCTATGTTCAGCTTGTTAGAAAAGACAGATATATAAACTTAGTATTACTACATAAACAAAAGCACTATTTTACTCAGGTATTAATTGCCTGAAACTTTTGTTCAATTGATTGGTTTCTATAGATAGTAACAATTAGATACCTAACCAAGCCAGTAACTATAGATAGTACCTGAATTTACAAGTGTTATCTTTCTGACAAAATTATGGCTTTCTTCTTATACTGTATTCAATGAGTATCTTGCTTTAGGCTAAACAGTCATAGTAGATGATTTATACTTTAGAACTTTTGATTGAAAAAATCTGGGTCAAATCACCATTTCACCCAGCTATTGCCCTTCTTGGACTATTCCCTGAAGACCTTAAAAGAGCGTACTACAGGGATACTGCCACATCAATGTTCATAGCAGCACAATTCACAATACCTGGACTGTGGAACCAACCCAGATGCCCTTCAATAGATGAATGGATAAAAAAATGTGGCATTTATACACAGTGGAGTATTACTCAGCACTAAAAAGTGACAAAATCATGGAATTTGCACGGAAATGGATGGCATTAGAGAAGATTATGCTAAGTGAAGCTAGCCAATCCCTAAAAATCAAATGCAAATGTCTTCTTTGATATAATGAGAGCTACTAAGAACAGAGCACGGAGGAAGAGCAGGAGGAAAAGATTAATATTAAACAGAGACATGAGGTGGGAGGGAAAGGGAGAGAAAAGGGAAATTGCATGCAAATGGAAGGAGACCCTCATTGTTTTACAAAATTACATATAAGAGGTTGTGAGGGGAATGGGAAAAAAACAAGGAGAGAAATGAATTACAGTAGCTGGGGTAGAGAGAGAAGAGGGGAGGGGGGATAGTAGAGGATAGGAAAGGTAGCAGAATACAACAGTTACTAATGGCATTATGTAAAAATGTGGATGTGTAACCGATGTGATTCTGCAATCTGTATTTGGGCTAAAAATGGGAGTTCATAACCCACTTGAATCTAATGTATGAAATATGATATGTCAAGAACTTTTTATTGTTTTGAACAACCAATAAGAAAGAGAAAAAGAAAGAAAGGAAAAAAAGAAAAACCATAATGTGGTGAAAGTAAACTAACAAACATTGTTGAAATTGTAATACTGAATGGAGAAACAATTTTAAGTATGACTAGCTTCATAATAAATATAAGTTCAAACTATGGTGATGTTTTTTTTTCATTAAAAAAAAGAATGACTGTTCTTTATAGGTATAGCATCTCTGTGGTTCTTATTAACTACTATATAATAAAATTACAAATTATTGTTAGTTATACAATATTTTTATACATGTCCAAAATCATTATACATGTCCAAAATAGATTTTTCACATTTAAAGTACTTTATACATAATAATGATTTTTAATCACTTCCCACTGAAGAAAATGATCACTATCCCCTTATTTTAGTGATTAGACACAGAGAAGTTTACCTTCTTGCTTATTGACACATGAATATAGAGACGGAGGTCAGGGTATTCATCTAGATTTGGATCTCTTTCATTCTTGGCAAATGTCATTAGTAGTTTGTTTGTTGGCTTTTTTTTTTATTATTTACTTTTAGTTTTTGGCGGACACAACATGGGGTGCTGAGGTTCAAAACTGGGCCGCCCGCATGCCAGGGAGTGCTGTACCATTTGAGCCACATCCTTTCTTGGGTGGCTTTTTAATGCAGTGCTGGGTGTTCAACCCAGTACCTCACGCATGCTAGAGAAGTGCTTTACCTCTTATCCATAATCCTAGTCCCCAAAGTCCTTTACTTATTTTTTTGGGGGGAGTAGAGTGTGTGTGTGTAGTGCAAGGGATTGAATCCATGGCCTTAATCAGCAAAACAAGCACTCTACTGACTAAGCTATATCCTCAGCCCTGATCTATAGTCTTTTAACAGTGACAATGGAGCAGCCTGTCATTCAGTTTTTGATTCTGCACCCACTTGGCTCAGGTTGGAGGCAGGGCATGAAGCCTTCACCAATCAGTCTCTTAGGTGAGAAATGTCCAACCCTCATGCAGCCAGTGATGCGGGGGAGGGCGTCCACAATCTTCTGTTCCCTTGATGTCTGGAGCCCACCATTTTTTCAGTCTTTTTGTTTGCTTCTGTCCTGGATCCAAGAGCAGGTGTCTGTGCTATGCAGAAACTGAAAACAAATCACAGGGAGAACACTGAGAACCCTGAGAGCCAGGAAATGGTAAGTGTGCCTTGTTATCTTGAGACTGGGTAGGAAGGTGGCTTAAAGCTGACAGAAGTGGCAATGGTGGAAACTGGTAGTCATGGCTAGGGAGTCCTCATGGTCCTCTCCAGAGTCTTGTGGCCAGAGGGTCTCTCTGTGGTAACTTAGCGTTCACCTCCCTCTGACTAGTCTAGTGAGGCTTAGATCAGCAGTTGAAAACCTGGGCATTTTGTTCCATAATTGTAAGGTGTTTCCAGCTTTTTTCTAAAGCCCTTTGTGGGCTTCCATGTCCCATGATTCCAGCATGTCTCCAGAATGCATAATGAAGACTGAGATAATTACCAGGAGAGAACCACAACTACATTTGTTGTATTCAAGCATGATAGAGGCTGCTGATTTAGGGATTGTTACTCATGAGGGTTTGTTCATTTGTTTGTTTATTATTTTTTGTGTGTGTGCGTGTTTGTTTGTTGTTTACTTTTTGGTACCAGAAATTCAACCCAGAGGTGTTCATCCACTGATTCACATTCCCATCCTTTTTTAATATTTTTATTTAGAAACAGGGTCACTTTGATGTTCTTAGGGCCTCACACATTTGATGATGCTGGCTTTTAACTCATTCTCTTCATGAGTCCTGAGATTTTTAAATGTAGCAGAAGCAGTATCTCAAATCCAGAACAAAAACCTGAAATCCAGAACTTCAGCTTATCTCTCCGTAGGTCTCAGAATAAACCCCTAGTTTTCTAACTCTCTGTTCACATATCCAAAACTAGGGTTCTCTGTTCACAGAGAATAAGTTTAATAATGACCATGTAATGCAGATAATGGGACTCACTCAAAGACACCTGGTGGCTAACTGAAAGATGTTAATGATCACCATTAAGGCCTATTTCAAAAGTAAAAGACCTTGAATCCCACTTGTGGGAACACCTTCTACAAAGTCCTTTGTCCCAGGAGTGATTTCTTATTGAATTTGAAGGAAAAAGGATGGGTCACAGAAAGAATAAAAGTGAACCCATATGGTAGTCAGGATGCCTTTTCCAAAGCCTATTTTAAATGCATTATGCTCCATGTTCTGCCCAAAACCATCAGTAAACTTCTAAGATGGCACACAAAAATGATTTTTTTTTCTGATATCAATCCTCATACAACATGGTGGCCGTTCTATTTCTTCTTGCTTAAATAATTTTTTTTCTTCAAAATTTATGAAACAAGCACCCAGATTCATGGAAAACTGAGAAATTTTGGTTCATCTAAAAACTCCACTTTCAGCATTATTAATCATTATTTCCCCATGTTTTATTTCAAATGTATGCATCATTTATAATGTTTTTCTTCAAGAACTGGAGGGCATTTTTAAAAGATTTTCATTTTTCATTCTGAGATTTTCACATGAGAAAAAAGCAGAATAATATTAGGTGACATTAAAAAGAATGAATCTCTCCTAAATGAGGTTTATGTGTCCCATTTAAAAATTTTTTAAAAACTGTAATGGGTCATCAGTTGAGGGTGTATTTATTTATTAATTAATTTGTTTATTTACTTATTTATGGTCAGACCATTTCATTAAAATAACCCACAGAAGGAACTGGGGTTGTGGCTCACTGATAGAGCACTCACCTATAACATGCAAGGTCCTAGGTTCGATCCTCAGCACCAAATAAAAATAAGTAAATAAAAAATAAATTAATAAATAACCCACAGAAACATTCCAAACATTTCAAGAAACACTTTTATTCTGGTGTGGTAGGAAAAAATAGAAGTGGGACTAACTTGAATTTAAATTACATGCAAGTTCAATCTTTCTCTCTCTCTCTCTCTCTGTACTGAGGATTGACCCTAGGGCCTCATACTAAGAAGGCAAGCACTCTACAAGCTGAGCTATTTACTCAGTCTCATTTTTTTGGAGGGGAGAAACCAGGGATTGAAGTCAGGGGGCACTCTACCACTGAGCCACATTCGTACCAATATTTTGTATTTTACTTAGAGACAGGGTTGCACTGAGTTGCTTAGTGCCTCACCATTGATGAGACTGGTTTTGAATTCATCAATTTTATTTCTCAGTCTTGTAAACAGCTGATATTACAGGCATGCACCATTATGCCTTGCCAACTTCAATCTTAAGGGCTAAAGTACAGTCAAATTAGATCAAAGTCCATGTCAATATCTTGGTACTATATATATAAAGGTGTTGATAGACCTTATGTTTTATTTACTTATATGTGTATCTGAGAATTGATTCCAGTGTCTCACATGTGTCAGACAAGAGCTCCACTGAGCTCCAGCCCTAGCCACCTGGAACATATTTTATTGGGCATATTGGAGATTGAACTCATAAACACTTCACTGCTAAGACAAATCCCCAGTATTTTTGTTTTGTTTTTTACTTTATTTTGTGAAAAGATCTCACTGAGTTTTTTAGCACCTCGCTTCTGCTAAGGCTGGTTTTGAACTTCTGATAACTCTTTCTCAGCCTCTTCAGCAACTGGGATTACAGGCTTGCACCCACACACCCAGCCCCTGCTACATTTTTAATAGCTGTTATAGGTAGATTTCAACCAGTACCCTTAACTTTTCTCTAATATATATTTGATTTGAATACATAATAGTGAAACAGATTCTATTTTTTATCTCCAACACTGCTTTTGGTTATGACAGTGTCTGAGTTAAGATTCCCCATTAAAGAATTTACTGTGTGTTGTGTTCTCATTCTGACTTCCCATATGACCTAGTTCTGAGTTTTAGAATATCTGAAACAAGGATCTCAGAGATTCCAAATTTTTTGGAGTATTTAGAAAACACCACTATCTGAGTCTTGCATTCTAGGGACCAGTTTGAATTTTAAGTATGTAGCTTCTGAAGGGATGGACTAATTGGATGCGTTGCAACTGGAAGGCATTTTATGATATACTTTCTATCTAAAAGGTACTTCATTTGTTTCTTTTTATTAGATACTGTGAATAAAGTTACAATAAAAATAGATGTGTGGCAATATATTTAGCAAAAGGATTCCAAATTTTTTACATATATACCCAGAGTTATTATTAGCAGATTGTATGGCATTTTTTTTACCAAGAATTATTATTTATATTTTTTTATTTATTTAAATAATGGAGATTAACCCCAGGGAATTTTACCAGTGTGCTACATACCCAATCTCCAACACTTTTATTTATTGATTGATTTTTGAGAGAGGGTTTCACTGGGTTTCTTAGGACGTTGCCAAGTTCTTGAGGCTGGTCTTTAACTTGAGAATAAACCCCTAGTTTTCTACCTCTTATTCTCCTAAGCCACTGGGAGTACAGGCATGTACGACCTTGCACTTCTACCCCAAGTTATTACTAGTGGATTATGTGCATTTTTGTTTAGGGCTTTTAAAGAATCTTTACCCTTTTATAAAAGATATTTATTAAATTTATTTAAAATATATTTATTAAATGTATTTAAAAATGTCACCAACATTTTTACATATTTGTGTACTGTGGAATCCCTATTAATTATGAGATATTTGCTTGGTTTTGTATGGTTTGGTGCTGAATATTGAACCCAGAGTTGCATATCACTGAGATACATCCACATTCTTTTTTATGTTATATTTTGAGACAGGCTCTCATTAAGTTGATTGTAGCCTTGTTATGTTAATGAGGCTGTCTTTGAACTAACAATTCACCTGTTTCATTTTCCATAGCTTCTAGAATTTCAGGCATATGCCACCATGCATGACAATTTTAGTTTTTTATAATAGCCATTCCAACAGAACTGCATAGGCTGCAGAAAATTTTTTGATTACTGCATTAAATCCCTGAGGCAGTTTATGTGAAGTAGCCAGTGTAGGAGTGTTGAGTAAAGATTAGCAAGGATTGTAGAATGTGATAGACATTATTATCTAAAGTACATGTATGGGGCTGGGGATGTGGCTCAAGTGGTAGTGCGCTCACCTGGCATGCGTGCTGCCAGGGTTTGATCCTCAGCACCACATACAAACAAAGGTGTTGTGTCTGCCGAGCACTAAAAAATAAAAATATTAAAATTCTCTCTCTCTCTCTCTCTCTCTCTCTCTCTCTCTCTTTAAAAAAATAAAGTACAAATATGAAGTCAGGAATTGATGTGAACATACTTTATATACAAACAGAGGTATGAAAAAATTGTTCTATATGTGTAATAAGAATTACGATGCATTCTGCTGTCATGTATTTAAAAAATAAAACAAATAATATTTATATGTATTGCTGAGAATCAAACTCAGTGCTTTTGCACATGCTAGCAAAGTAGTCTACCACTGAGACACAACTCCAGCCCATGTAACCAGCTTTTTATACTCTCTTTGTAGTAATCAGAAACAACTTTAAAAATTGAAATTGCATTTATATCACTTTTCCTAGTACAGTAATGCATTACTAACTAAACTTATTCTTAGTATTTTTTTAAAATAATCTAATGGATGACTGTTATTTCTTTCCAGAGACTATTTTATCACTTCTTTAGGCCTTGGTGAAGGGCCTTTTTTTTCAGAATATAGATGTCTTCTATTATCAAATGGGTCCATGCTAAGTGTGTTGAAAATAGTGATTCTAAAACTTCACACAATCTACACATTTCCAAGACTATAGAAGAAAGGGAAAGACAATATTCATAACCAAGAAACCATTTCCATTGGAAGCATAGTATCAGTGTTCAACCTGAAGTATAATCCAGGTCTTTCAGTGGTAAGGTTGTTTTAGAACCACAAACATAGGTTTTTGGGATCCTCTAAAGTACACTGAATGGCTTTAAATCATTACTCTTCTTCAAAATAAAATTTCTGCTACCTACTTAAAAATAAAGCACTATGAATGAGAAAGGTGAATGAGACATAAGTTCTGTGGAGGTACTGATGTTGACCTTTAATTATAGTTCATAAATAGTCAAATAAGAAGGGCCTTAGGGTGGTTTCATCTTTTCCAACACATGATATGGAATACTTAGATGAACTGACATGAAATAATAAAAATGCATTTCAGGAAAGTGATGTCACAGAAATTTTCAGGGTAGAATCTTAGAAATGTGGGAAAAATATATTCATATTCATATGCATTTCTATACAAAAAATAAGTGATAAGTACATGAGTAGGGTAAATTCAGTATACCTCATGCATTGTAGGTTGAAGGTAATGATAAAGTAATAACTGAGGAGATCCAGAACTCTATAATTGTGGGAGACATTAATAGCAATTTAGAAAAAGAAAATATAGTTAAATCCCTTTAGATTTGCCTCAGTCATCTGTTCCTCTAATGAATTTGATTCTGTCAAATGAGATTATGTGGGTATGGTTCTCTCTGAATTTATGTTTTCTCTTGTTTTTATATTTTGTCAGCTATGTCATGTAAAGCCCTGTCTAATCTCCCTTTGGGGATCTTTTACCTCCTGTTCTGGACTGCAGAGCAGAGATCCACCTCACTCATTCTGTGCAATGAATTGAATTTTGTAAGTCATTGCCAACAATGGTTGGAAGAACAAGCATATTGGAGGGTCTTTCATATCCTGCAATATGGTTGTCAAACCTTGTGGGTTAAAGGTAGTTACTTGCTATGTTAGCAACATCTTCCCTATGAGAAGGGCTTACCTATATTGTTTGGTTTGGAAGCCCCGTGAACACAGAAGAGAAGCATTTATGCTCACAAACAAAGGAATGCCAAAAGCCATTAGATGTGAGAAAATACATAAAATAAAATCTTCTCTTAGAGCTTTCAGAGGTAAAAAGTTTATTTCTGTTTTCTATAAGAAAACTAAAATTTCTCTTTGGCCTGACAATATTTTGATGTTTTAAACTTGCTTGCAATTTCTACCTGTGTTTTGAATTCACCTATGCCTGGCTATCCCTTACCAGATAGCAACCCTCTCTAAAACTTTACTGGTGCCTCATAAATTCTGGCTCCCACTGACCCAATAACAATTCTCTCTAAATCTCAGTGGCAGCTCATAAATTCTAAGTCTGGAGCTGAATTTATTCCCTCCCTTGAAATGTTAGCCATGTAGATCCTTAACCTGCTATCTGCCTTTATATTATGATTTTCAAAATCTTGTTAGCTGTAAGTACCTTAGCACCCACCTCCTTTGTAACTTTTTGTGCTGTAAAAATATTTTCCTGAAGATCAGGGGGATGATCTCTAGCATGGGGTCTTGTAAGAGACAGTCCTGGCCAGCTTTTGTCTACACAATACAATCTTGATTTAATTTGATTTAAAATTGGAGTTGGTGGTCTTTACTTTGTGTTTTGGTTTAAGATTAACCTTTTTTTTAACTTTAGTGTAAATAAAACCAAAGAACACAACAAAACTCCTGTAAATGAGCCAGGTGCATAAGAATAGTCATTCCTTACTGAAAGCACAGTATTCATTATAGAAATGATATAAAAGATCTCTCAAATATCAAGAGAGTTTAGGAGGTAGAAATTTTATTTCTTTCAGAATATAGGTAGTAAAATAGTACAAAAGAGAAAATGTGAAGCATGAATATATTAAGTAATATGCAAAAAAAGTCACCAAAATATTTATTACAAAAAATCATATCTACAGAAATGGTTCAAAGAAGCTGTCTTTTTGTCAGGAATAAACATTTGGATAAGAATGGAAGTTTTGGTTTTCTTTTTAAGTAGTTTTACTCACAGTGAATTATCTTTACACTATTTCTGCATTTTACTGGTTGGAACTAATTATAATTCATATATCTTCAAAAAAGGTACTGAATGCAGAAAAATATTATTGCTCATGTTTGAATCACCTACATTATTTGATCTTTCCCCTTTTAAACCAAAAATCTGCATAAAACCATCTCTTAATAAATATCTCTATCTCTGTATATTAGCAGCAACTGAGTTATAAAATTTGCTATGATAACTTGTCTCTTCATGTACTTAAAGACTATGAATTTGCTGCTTAGCACTTAGGTATAATTCTCTATGGTGTTCTCTAGTTATTTTTGTCTCTATGTTTTATACCAAGCTCTTAGTATGTGCCTTAATTACTCTGTGTAGCAATGTAGGATTTATGTCTTATTTGTGACACTTTGTTTCCAGAACTGTGTCTAAAGGGAAATATTTACAAAATGATTATCGAGGAAAAAAATCTATTTAGTATTATATTTTATTTTATATTTATTTATATGTTTATGTATACATATTTTATTATTTAGAAACACACTTTGATCTGAAACTATAGTGCTACTAGTGTACGTTAGCTTGAATTGGTTGTGAGAAACAAACTAAAAAGACATTTCTCTGTGTTGGTTGGTGATTTCTGGAACCTCAGGAACCTAGTGAACAATGGCAGAAATAAGTAACTCTCTAGTTTGAGACAGAACCACCAAACTAGATGATGTTTTGCTCCTGCTTTCTATCTTGATCATTGGAATCATAACTTTAAATATACATGGAAGACTTTTGGAATTCTGTACTGTTACTTCTTTTAAAAAAATCAATGAAAGTGAAAAATAATGCAGGAAAGATAGATAATTAATTTCAAACTATTCATTTGTTAAAATAAATAATTTTTTTAAATCACCAGAAATTCTGAAAAGTTAGAAAAGTTGAAAGCTTTAGAAATAGCCTAAGGCAATTTCTCTTTTCTCAGGATAGTAGACTATGTTTCTCTTTTCTCAGGACAGTATACTATGTCTCCAACTCATTCCTCTATAGAATTGGACTGTGTGCAAATATGAAAAATAAGTGCTAAGATGCCACACATGGCTTAAAAGTTTAAAATCCTGACAGAAGCTCAAATCTGCCATTTTTCTACTTTACAGAATAGAAAATCTTAAATTTATAAACTTCACAAAAATTTGAAGAAGTGTAATTCAAAATGACCTAAAAAATGAAAAAAACATTGAAGGATGACCCATTGAACATGAGGACTTACAATATTGAAGCCCTTATATTAAATGTCTTCTTATCATTGTCAAAATTTTCCATGTTCATATTATCAATATATTAATCAAAATTTTTATGCATTTAATAACAAATATCAAATTTCCTATTTTATTCTGTCTTTTAAAAAATTAGTAGTAATCAATATTAATAATTTAATGCTCATACTTTTAAAGTATGAAACATATGCTTTAAAAGCTATGGCTATAGCAAGTGAAAAATCCAGCCTAATTTTCATTTAAGACTGGAAGCCATCTCATCACAAAGGCATGAAAAGTTAATTTCTGCTTCATTATAAATTACCTTGATTTGTAACCTTGCTTGAAATGCCTTCCAGTGCCTTGAACTCATCCATGTCTGGTTTTCCCTGATGAGATAACAACCCTCGCTGAAACTTTAGTGATGACTCATAAATTCTGGCTTTCCCTGACCAAATAACAACTCACTCTGAAACTTTACTGGTGCATCATAAATTCTGATGTTGTTATCTAAATTTACTCCCTGAGTGCTGAACCATTTAGACCATTAACCTACTACCTGCATTTGTATTATGCTTATGAAAATTCTGTTATTCGTGTAAGTTCTCAAGACACCCCCCTTTTGCAACCTTTTGTGCTATAAAACTACAGTCCTAGAGAACTGGAATGGTGTCTTTTTTCCCCATGGGTTCCAGGAGAGACTGTTATGCTCAAATATGGGACCCCCAAAAGACCACCAGAGACCAAGATCGATGTAAGCACCAAAGAGATGTTTATTGCAATCTAGCTCAGTCCTCCACACATAAACCAACTGGTGGCTTAGAGGCCCTGAGCCCAGGGTTAGCAGTTTTATAACTCTTTTGGAAGGCAGGAACCCCACATACATTATAGCATCTCTTAGCAAATCATCACACACCTTGGGAAAATCATAAACAACTGTAAAACATGATTAGCACATTCACTGGTGGGAACAAGTTGGGTAAGCGTGATTAATTAGTACAAGATGGGTATTCATTTGAACAGACTGGCTTAGGCCACAAGGGGAGTGTATGCTGAATTGTATGGTTTCCCAAAATGTTATCAACCACCATAAACTACTGTAAGGGTCATTTGGAATCCCAGGAATTTTCTCTGCTTCATGCTGATTGGTGGCTGCTAAGGGGTTGCTATGGATCCCCACCTAGCCTGACTGAGTCACAGACACCAGGCCCAGCAGATGTCATCTGTTATTTGTAGATAAACAACTCAGCAGGTTGGGGATGAGCCTAGGAGTGCTCTGTGTGTCTTTCCAAGGACAAGAGTCAAGCCCCCTTCCTTCAACAGTCTTTGCTCTGAGGTAGAGGGTGGTTTCTCACCTTATACCTTATGGTTTTTTAATGTATTTTTTTTTAGCTGTATCTGGACACAATACCTTTATTTCACTTATTTATTTTTATGTGGTACTGAGTATTGAACCCAGGGTCTTGCACATGGGAGGTGAGCACTCTACTGCTGAGCCACAATCCCAGCCCCTTATGTCTTGTTTTTATTGGGCATTTTTACTTTAGGGGGTTTCTTCCCAGTTCAAACTTCAATCTGTCACCTAAAAAGAACAGAGATCAATCAATCAGTCAATAAAATTTTATAATTATTGTCATCATTTTATATTAATTCCTGAATAATATACAAGCATATGTAATTCATAAACTGAAATGACTTTATATGTAAGTTTAAATTTAAAGTAGTTCCCACTTATGGGAAAACAACTTTGTCTTAAAATAACAGCAGCCTGAGACACTGGGGTATATTTCTCAGATTAAAAAAAAAAAAAAAAAAAGCACTCAATGACCTGAGATTCTAGCCCTTATTCTTGCCTGGATTGGATAATATTCCCTGTCACTCAAAAAAGGGCTCACTTCTCTCAGATCCAATGTTCATGATCTGAAGTCCCTTCCAATCAAGAGAATTTTGTGGGAACTGTCCAATCCTGTGTGTCATCAGGGAGTAGGATGGTGGGCTTTCACTTCTTATCTCCTGAGTCCTCCATTTTTGCCATCTGTAGTCTCATACTTCAGAGTCACAGGTTGTTCTGCTTTGCAGGAACTGAGGATCCTAAGTAGCCCTACTTCTGAGAACCATGAAATGGTGAGTGTGCATTGGCCTAGCAATGGAGGCTGGGGGAGGAAGACTATTGGAACCACAAGACTGGCTGTGTTGAAAACAGGAGCTAGCAGATTGGGACCCTGGGCAGTCTCTGGAGTGTGCAGGCTTAAGTCCTCCACTGGGCCACTATGTCCTAAGTCCTACTGGCCAACCATGTGGGGAATATGTCACTTGCAGAGACTCTTTGCTGCCTTCCTTAAGCTCAGAGGGCATCCTCAGAATCTGCATAAAATACTATGTGGCAGGTGTGTTCCTGCAGCCCAGTGTCTTACCAGATGCTGGAGATTGACAGGTGAAATTATTATCAAAATCAAATCTCCAAGGGCAATTTTCCTGCAGGAGAGGGGCTGTCATTTTGTCATTATGGTACCTAATTTCCTTTTGGGCCAGCTAATTTTTATTTTGACATTCTTTTATTTTTACTTTCTTCATTATTATTATTTTGTAAAAGTTATGTGAACTCAGGGATACTTTACTACTTAGCCATATCCTTGGAAGTGGAGCCAGATTTACAGATAGGTAGTTAGTGTATGTAGGTAAATTGGGTCTAATAGCCAGTAAGATCAAGAATGAACACCATATTGAGGATGGAGTCAAGAATAAGGGGAATTGAAAATGTCCCCAAGGCCCTGAGCCCATCGCAAGGAAATTTTAATGAAGCAGCTCACAGCAAACATAAGGATTCTAATCCAAAAGCCCTTCCTGACCAGATTACTCCTTCAGCCCACCTGTCCTCCACACTTTGGGTCTTCCAACCTACATTCCAACACTGCAAGATAACAGAACAAAGGACAGGAATGTGATAGGAATGAGGGATAGCTGAAGGAAGACCTTAGCTATAAAAAAGCTAAAAAGACCTTAGTTTTTTAAAAAAATACCTTTCATGGATTCTACCTCTTTGGCCCCCCTTTTTCTTCTTGGGAGAAGTCTTTTCTACTGTCCTTTAATAAAGCTTCTACTTTTCGCTCTAAACCTGCCTTGGCACAGTTCTCTGGTGTTATACTTCAGCATTTGGGAAGCAAGGACTCTTCACCCATAAACAGCCCTAACAGGTTTAAATTTATTTTGAGAAAGGTCCTAGCTAAGTTGCTGAGATTATTTTTGTTATGGTTTGATTTATCTAGAATTTTCTATTGCAATAAAGCATACTGTTTTTACATATATATGTGTTCATATGGGGATCTTATTTATATTGTGATTCTTTGATGATTATTGTAATGTTATAATTTCACAATATCTATGAATAGTAGGTCATGATAAGTTCGTTTTTTGCTCTTATAATTGAAAAGGTTTTTGACTAAAGTTACATATAACTTTGTAGATGAATTTTTAAAATTTATGCTTAATGCATTATTGCTGTATTTAATAGTCAGGTTTATTTTGACATAACCATAAAACGTGGAATATAATTTGCCCCCCTTAGGTATCCAGTAGTTCCCGTTTGCCTATTCTCCTATTTTCTTCTATCTTATATTTATTTATCATTTTTTAAAAAATTATTGCTTCATAGAATACACATAAAAGTAGACTTCATTTGATATGTTCATATTTGTACATAGAAATTTGGTGAGATATATTGTTTAATTTGAAAGAAAATTATCATCTTTATAATGATGAGTTTTATCCTCTGTACATGGGATGTATAATTCAGTCTTTTATGTGCTTTTTGTGACTTTCATTTTCTCATAATTTCTACATATTTAGTTTCTAAAAATGTACACATATGAAATACCACTTGCATAAGGCACCTATGTAAAATTTATGCATAGTGTTTTATGCTCTTTTGTAAACTGGATATATTATGGAATGTAACTGGCTCTAGTTACCAATTTTTCTACAGATTATTATTTATCTCTTCCATGATCTATATTGTATTGAGCTGTGTCCTTGGGCTTCAAGTTTTTGGGTGAGTACCATTGAGTACTTATATGTTATTATGATCACATATGCTCTAATTTCAGTAAGTCTCTGTGATGGGGAGTATCATGTATATTCAATAGCAAAATAGTTTCCACAAATAGATACTAATTTAAACTCCTTTTGAGTTAATGATTATTGATTTGTTTTAAATGTTTATCAATATTACTTAATTTTTCCCATGATGAGTTTTTATTTTGTATTTCTTAAGTTTCTAAAGTTTTTGAATTTTATACTTAATAAACATATCTCATGTATAAATTTGTAGTTCAAACTTCTGTCATTTATATTTTTTGGCTTAAAAGATGAGAAAAGAATCTAAAAATGCAGCTAGCGATTGATTTCAAGAAAAAGAAAAAGTTTTAAATTATTTTTTTTAAATTGACATTTTTCTTTCCTCATCTTTTATTATAGATTTTTTTGTATGATTGTAAAGGTAGGTTATTTAAAGTGGATTCCAGGGCTTATCTTTGTTAATTACTACAGGAAAAATAAATAAGAAATTTCTCTACACTATGGCTGCATGAAAGTGATAAAATTTCTTTAAAATTATATGGTAATAAAATTGTTAAATGACATATTTACTAAACATCCAGTCATTAAAATTTTTTTTCTGTAATATTTTTGGCAGTGAATCATGAACTCTATTATCTGGATTTTGGAGTTTAATATAAAATCATATGGAATAAAATTTGGCCACTCCTAGAAATATTTATACATAATTTGTTGTTTTTTTAATGACATGTTGTGGAGATAGCAACTAATGAACATATTTATTTTTAGAAATACTTACTTTTTTCCTTTTCAGTTTCTAAAAAGCCTTTTAGATTTATTTCCTTACTGAGTCACTCAGGGCCACTGATGTGGTTTTTTTTTTTTTTTTTTTTTTTTTTTTTTTTCATTTTGTAATCTCCAGGCATTTACCCTTCTAAGAAATCTGTCTTCTGAGCTCTGTTTCTGAAGATTTTCTTAAAATGACAGAAAAAAAAGTATTTGTGTTGCCCCTGAAATGTATTCTCAATGCACTCTCTTCAAAATGGAGAGGAAAATAATATTTCCCCAGACTGACATCCCTGTGTCAGGAGCTAAATATACATTGATGATCTTTGAAGAAATTTCTACAATTCTGTCTCTGGGTAGTTTTCTCTTGTCTGCTGAATTGCCATGTAGTATCCACATACACATGTTTTTTTCATATACTCTGTGAATAATTTTAGAGGGTACAGATGAATAATGCTCTTCATGGACGCTATGAATACCTGTGTGTTCTGTAGTGCACAGCTGAGAAAGCCCTGGGAGACACTGTGCAGATTCTAATTGGTTAACCATTATCTGCCACTCACATGAATTTTCTTTCAAAAGCTTGTATTAATCTTTTCACTTTAGGCATCCATGTCATCCACATTCCCAAGTATAAAAGTTTGAATCTTTCTTTTCTGAACTCCAGGTTCCATTTCTTTTATGGTTCAATGTGGTGCAAATAATTATGTTTTTTGTCTTTTACACTGTGTTTCTAATAAAAACGTTCTCTGCTTCAAGCCAATATTTTCCATGTTCAGCTATGTTTAGAAAATGACATAGAAAATTGTATTTAATAATTTATAAAGGAGAGTTGAGAATACTTCTTTCTTGTATTCCCCTTCCTTAGAAACTGAACCAGAACTATGCTTGGCCTTTTGAAGGGGACACCATAACCAATCAGATATATAGAAAAAATGTTGATTGATTGTATATTCTCTTCTAAGAATTCTCTGTTCAGATTCTTGGCCCATTTTATGATTGGGTTGTTGTTGTTGTTATTATTATTATTATTATCATTATTTGCTTAGCTTTTTGAGTTCTTTGTGTACCCTAGAGATTAGTGCTCTAGCTGATGTGTGATGGGTTAAAAAAATCATTCTAGGATGTAGGCTCTCTCTTCACCTCACAAATTGTTGCTTTTGCTGAGAATAAACTTTTTAGTTTGATTCCATCCCATTTATTAATTATTTGTTTTAATTCTTATCCTATAGGTGTCTTATTAAACAGTTTGGGGCCTAATCCCACATGATGAAGATTAGAGCCTGCATTTTATTCTGTTAGATGTAGAGCCTCTGGTTTAATTCTGAGGTTCTTGATACACTTTGAGTTGAGTTTTCTGCATGGTGAGAGATAATGGTTTGTTGAAGAGGCTATCTTTTCTCCAGTGCATGTTTTTGGCACCTTTGTCTAATATATTATAATTGTAAATTTGTGGGTTAGTCTCTGTGTCCTCTATTCTGTACCATTCGTCTACCAATCTTTTTTTTTTTTATTGCCAATGCCATGCTGTTTTGTTACCATTGCTCTGTAGTCTAGTTTAAGGTCTGGTATAGTGATGCCACCTGCTTCACTCTTCCTGCTAAGGATTACTTTAGCTATTCTTGGTCTCTTATTTTTACAGATATATTTCATGGTTGCTATTTTTATTTCTATGAGGAATGCCATTGGGATTTTGATCAGAATTGCAGTAAATCTGTATAGTGCTTTGGTAGCATGGTCATTTTGATTATATTAATTCTGCCTATTCGTGAGCAAGGTACATCTTTCCATCTTCTATGGTATTTTTTTTAATTTTTTTTCTTTAGGGTTCTGTAGTTTTTCTTGTTTAAATCTTTCACCTCTTTCATTAAGTTGCTTCCCAAGTATCTTATTTTTTCAAAGTTATTGTAAATGGGGTAGTTATCTTCATTTCGTTCTCAGAAGATTTTTCACTAATATACAGAAATGCCTTTGATTTATAGGTGTTGATTTTATATCCTGCTACTTTGCTAAATTTATTTACTAGTTCTAGATGTTTTCTGGTGTAGCTTTTTGAGTTTTTAGGTGTATAATCATATCTGGCATTTGCAGGTAAATGGATAGCATTGGAGAAGATAATGCTAAGTGATGGTAGCCAATTTCAAAAAAATGCCAAATGTTTTGTCTGATATAAAGAGGCTGACTCATAATGTGGTAGGGAGGGGGAGCATGAGAGAAATAGATGGATTCTAGATAGAGCAGAAAGGTGGGAAGAAAAAAAGGGGGCAAAGGATTAGCAAGGATGGTGGAATGTAATAGAGTTCATCATCAAAAGTACATGTATGAAGACACAAATTGGTATTACCATACTTTATATACATCCAGGGATATGAAAAATTGTGCTCTATACATGGAATAAGAATTGTAATGCTTCTGTTATCATTTATTTAAAAAATTGAAATAATATGAAAAAAGTTTATAAATTATATATATTAAATATATGCATGTTATACATAGAATATATATATATATATATATATATATATATATATATATATATATATATATATATATATATATTTATGTACAGATCTAGGAGAAAGCAAGTCTCTTTCCTGAATTTTTAAAAATCAATTAATTTATGAATTTGTTATAATTTGCTATTAGAGCAGAATGCAATTCACTTCATAGTACACAAGTGGAGCACAAAATTTTATTTCTCTTATACAGAAAGTATAGTTACAAAACCCATGTAACTCTGTGTACAAAATATTTCCATCTCCTTCCACCATCTTACTTACCTCTATACCATTTACCAACATCTCCCTCCCCTTTGTCTTATTCAAAGTTTCTTCATTTCTTCCATGCTACCTCCCACTTCACTCATTGTGGATCAGCATCCACTTAGCAGAGTAAACATTAGGTCTTTGGTTTAGTGAATTGGTTTACTTTCTTTAACATGATATTCTCCAACTCTATCCATTTACTTCCCAATTCCATAATTTTATTCTCTTTATGCTCAGTAATATTTCGCTGTGTATATAGACCATATTTTCTTTATCCATTCATCTCTTGAAGAGCATATAGATTGGTTCTATAGTTTACCTATTGTGAATTATTTTGCTATGAACATTGATGTGGATATGCCACTGTATTATGCTATTTTTAGCTCTTGTTGGTCTAAACTGAGGATTGGGATAGCTGGATCAATTTTGGTTCCTTTCCACGTTTTCTAAGGAATCTCCTTATTCTTTTCGAGATTGGTGTCACCAATTTAGAGTCGTCACCAATTTGAGGGTGCTTTTCCAAAAATACATCTACTTTATTAGGAATATTTTAAATACATAATGGTGATTTTCACATAGTGGAAATTATGGGTTATACTATAAAATTCAATTTTTACTATTTTTATATGAATTCTAAAAAAAAATAATTAACTTTCCACCTCATATAATTTTAATGCTCAATCTGTTTCCATACAACAGAAGTTAACTGAAATTTTAAGGGATTGTCACTGTACTATTTTCCTCCAGAAATAATATATTTACATATATAATCTACAAATTCAAAAGGCCTCATATGCAAGTTTAAATGCAAATGCTTTCTGGGTTGGCTGGATTTTACTTCTCCAAGGATACCTAGCCTTAAATTAGCTGCAGCCTCAAAAGAAAAAAAATAAATGAACAGACAAGACCCTACAATTGTGACATCATTTATTTTTAGATTTGATGTTATCTCCTGTCACTCAAAAAACTCACTAGGCTCAGATTGAGCATATGATGACATAAGTTGTGTCCAATCAGGAGCCCTTATATAAGCATTGTCCAATCCACACATATTCAGTAAAGATAAGCAAGTTTTGACCATCTGGTGTGAAGCCTGCCAGTGTGGGTATCCATTTCTAGGCTCCCTCACTTATGTTCAGTGAACCTGATTTTTTCTCCTGTATAGGTACTGTGTGATTTATAGAGAGGACACTTGGTTCCTAAAAATACAGTAAATGATGAGTGTGCAGTGGAATCCTCAGACTGGATGGTGAGTCTGGTTGAAACGGCTGCACTGACTATGGTGGGAACTGGCAATGGTTGGCTAGAATCCCTGGTGTAATCTTTGGTTTCTCCAGTCCTGTGTCTTCTTCTGAGAAAGGTCAGCCATGAATCTCCACTGGCCAGTCAACTGGACCATATATTAACAGTAGACCCTGCAAGTCCTATAGTATTCTATAGAATATCTTCATCCCCTACTTTAAATTCTATTTGAGAACATTTGCGGCAATATTTCCGAATCTTCTCAGATTGTGTTATGGATTCTGGAGTCAGGAGATCATCACAATCACAACTCCATGTATTTTTTTCCTCCAGGAGAGGGATGAGATACTCTATAGATATCTCAGTTTTTCTTTACTCCTGAATTCATTCTCCTTCTTTTTGGATTTGTGGTATTGTGGATTAAGCCAGAGGTACTGTACCATTTAGCTACATACCTAGTACTTTTTTTTATCTCCAGACAGTTGCTGAGTGTGAATTTAAATTTGTGTGCCAGTATTGTGAGTTGTATTTATATATAAAATTTTAGCTTACTGTTCAATGACAACTTCCCCCTTTCCCAGTATTATCAGTTACATTATTGCAGTATTATCAGTTACTTTACCCATATTATATTTCAAATGAACATGGTATTTTCAATTGTTATACCAAAAACTGGATGAGACTTTTAAAATAATCTTTTTTTTTCCTCTGGGTGCAATGATACATGCATATTAATTCCAGAGAGTCAAGTGGCTAAGTAAGAAAGATTGCAATTTCATGGTAAGCATCAGGAACTTAGGTAGACCAATTAGACAATTAGAAAAACCTGTCTCAAAATTTTAAAACATGGCTGGGTATGTTGCCCAGAATTAACATGCTCCTGTTTCAAATCCCCAGTACCATGGACAAAAATCAAAAGCAAAAATTTTGTTGTTGTTGTTTATGAGCATTTTACATGATTGAAAAGTAAAGAAGAATCCTTTGATCTTGGAAAAATCATGTGTTTCTATTCTTTCTTTATGTCTCCAAGGGCAGTCAACCTGTCAGAGTGTCTTTATGCTCAGATTTTCTTTTGTGAAATGTATATGAGAGCATTCTCATTCCCTACTCCGGTATTTTCCTAAAACTGTGTTTCAGAACGTATGTAATATGAGGATCCCACACCTGTCAAATCTAATTCCTCTCATAAGTCCAGACCAGTATTAGGGGCTTATTTTATTCAAAAGCAGTATAAATGTAGATAGTTTAGTTTCTCAAGGAAGTAACTGAGAGAACTCTCAACTTCCATTTTTTTTAATGTCCACTAATTTTATTGTCTAGCACAGTGGACAATACCATATCAATACACTTGGAGTACTATGTACTATTTCACTTTTTGAGAGTTGGCATTCTACCATATCAATACACTTGGAGTACTATGTACTATTCCACTTTTTGAGAGTTGCCATTCTAACAGATGTGCTAATGCAGAAGATCTTATAGTTGGCCTGTGCACTAAAATTCTGATGTAAGCTTTTTAGATTCCAGGGTGCCTTATGCTCACTGGAAAAAAAAATATACACATATTAGAAATAAAGAGGTATCTGTGATTGTAACCATATTTTTTCCATAATATTTGAGATTTTAGCCCATTAGAATGTTTGCACACCAATGTGAAACCACTCCTTTTTGATCTAGGGAGATTTGCACCTGCACAGTTACCAGAGCTTTCAATGCTCTGAGGTTTCAGATATAGTCTATTGAATGGAAAAAGTTAATATCAGGAAAAATTACTTACAGAAAGAATTGGTTAGTTCTGGTGTTATTAGTAAAGTGAGCTGGGTGAGAGAGCTGAGGAAGTGCTAAACTGACACTTCGGTTTTCAGTGGTGGTCTGTATTTCCCTGTTAATTTTTTGGTACTGTCTAGATAAAAGTTGAACTGTCAACAACAGCTCTTTGCATTTTTAGAGAATGTTGGCAAATCCCTCTAAGGGATTAAGGGGTTTCCTTAAGATTTAACATATTTTTCACTCTAGTCTAATGGAATAAAGCCCATGGATCTTGCATGACCATAGAAAACCACTTATTTTTCCCTCTGGAGTTGATACTCATGTATATCTTATTTCTTCCTCTCTGTGTACAGATAAATTAGCATTTAAACTACAGGCAATTTAGAGTTATATAATATATTTCAAAACCAAATCAATCTTCTTTTATTTATATTAACACTGGATTTGGGCATTTTGTTCCAGTAATTTTGCATATTGCTCAAATCAGGAAAATCTTCAAGTGCATTCTACTTATCTCTTGGTCGATTTTTTTTTTCAGTTTTCCAATATGTGTGCCCCTAATTCCTTTACAGTTTTAAGAAGGCCTCAAAACAGGAGTAAATATTTATTTGGTGTATTCATAAACAGAGGGAGGCTTATATTCTGATTTTATTTTTATTTTATTTTTAAAATTATCTCTTTATATCTACTGTTTGGTGGATGCTTGTGTATAATTCCAGTGTCACACACATTCTGCACACAAGTCCCTACTTGTGATCTGTGCCAATGGTTCTAACATCTGCATTGAGGTTGGATTGAGGTTGAAATGAATACCATTTTTTCACTTATATTAAATATTTTATTGATATGTTTTGATTTATATACTTATTATACTTAACAATAAAAAGATATTTGCCTACATATGAATTTCCCTATGTAGTTTCCCATATTGTGATTTCTTTATCTTAAAATTACTACACTGTTGCAATATTATAACATGTATTAGTGTCAGGTAATAATCACTAGTACATTTGCTGTTATATATGAGAGAGTTCTTGGCTAATTTTGTATACATTTAAATTTCCAGGAAAATCTTAGAAGTTTTTGCTTTGATTTCTTCTTTAACAAAAACTAAAGCATGGTAAAATTTTGACCAGTTATTATTATAGATTAACTTGGGAAAATGGTCATTTTTACAATAGATTTATCCTTTGTAAATATGTTAAATATTTGAGTCTTTTATATGCTTTTCTATATTTTTATTTTCTCAAATATTGCATATTCATTTTCTAAATATACTTGCATATGAAATGCAATATTCAAGTGACATTGGCATAAAACATACATGGTATTTTGTAGTTTTGTCAAACTGAATATAATACATCAACAATAATTCTAGTTCTTTGAATTTACTATTTATTAAATTTAATAATTATTTCTTTATCTGTAACCATGCCCGTTGGTTTCAACACTAGAGGAATATGGCTGTATTCTCATATGTACAGTTGTTGTAATTTTAGTCTCTGTTTCTTGTGTGGGTACATCATATACATTTGATTACAAAACAGTTTGTACAAATGGATAATAAAAGCTTAAATTATTATTTCCCACTTTTGTGAATGCATTCATTCCACATATTCATCAGTACTATTTAATTCATCTATATGATGTGATTTTATTCAATGTTACCAAATTTCTAAAGATTTTGAGTTTTTATGGTTCTTGAACACTTAGATATATCCTTTTAAAAGTGTCTCTTCAAGAATTTATTCTGCTTTTCTTTTGCAATCTGTTTTATATTTTGTTTCTTGATTATATGAGGAAAGTAGATTTTTTAACCTTGTCACTTTTGTACATTTAATGTAATAATTTGATGAATAGATTTTTTATTAATATTTTGTAATTCATAAATTTACACATATTATATTGTATAATTTTTAAAACAAAAACTATTGTTTTTCTTTTGTGATATTAGGGATCAACCAAAGTGTCGTATTTCTGAGCGTATACTCAATTCTGTTTTAAATTTTATTTTCAGATGAGGTTTGCTCAATTTCTTCAGTTGGCCTTAAATTTTCAACTTCATTTCTTAGACTCCAGAATAGAAGATATTTAAGGTGTGCACCACCATATGCACCCTATCTTTTGTATGAAAACTTCTGAGCTTTGTACTTTCTTATATATTTCAGAAATATTTATTAATAACTTATATTCAGAATTTAAAGTCAAAATATGTTGTAATATTTAATGAGTGAAGGCATAAAATAGCATTTTATTATCACATTGTTTTTCCCAATATCCGAGCATCGTTCTTTGAAATGAATACCATTTTTTTCTCTTCCTTGCACTGTAATCTTCATTATGTATCACTGCCTAAATAACAAGAGACTTATAAAGAGTTTTGTTGTTCTGGTTTTCTGTAGTTCCACCATTTATTTTATTATGAGGTTTACTCTGATTGATTTAATTTCATAAAATCAATCATGTGGCATCATGGTAGTTTGGTCAGGAGGAGACTTTATCTACAACAGTGGATATAGCAAATATCTTAGCCATGTACTAGTCTATACCATCTAGATTCTTGGCATTACACTCAGAGAATTGGAAAATTGCAGAAGATTCTTAGGAGAAATTTTCCAGAGTGTATTTCCATCAAGTGAGAAATTAGTATATAGGCATATTTTTGCAATTATAAACTGTATAATTGATATAATTTTTATTTGTTGAATTTTCAAATTTGCTAGTGCTTTTTAAATTGTATCTGCTTTTATTTATTTGTACTGAAGATTGAACTCAGACGTGCTTAGCCATGAAGCCACATCCTCAGTCCTTTTTTATATTTTATTTAGAGACAGAGTCTTGCTTAGTTGCTAAGTGCTCACTAAGTTGCTCAATACTATATATATATATAAATATATATATATATATATATATATATATATATATATATATATATATATATATAATATTGTCTTAGAACTTATGATCTTTTTTTATCCTCCTCAGTCACTTGAACTAAAATTATCTATCACTAGACCTGGCTCATTTGCTTTTTAAAAGCACCAACATGGATATTGCTAACTCTCTCTCTGCTATGTTCATCTTTAATACCTTCTAATTTTTCTCGTTTCTTAAAGATTTTCTTACTTTTAGTTTATAAAATTTACTTTTTATTGGGATGGATGATTTGATAATAAATTCTAGTCATTTTACGGCTTAATTTTTTTGTATGTTTTATTTCAACCTCAGGTTTAGATGAATTTCATTTTTTTAGCTGTATGGAGGTCTAAGTGAAACATAATAACCTGTATGGATATTGTTAAATAAATGGAACCTCAATTTTGCCCATATTTTGACTGTACAGTATATACCCAAAGAACATAAAACCAGCATACTACATTGAAAGTGTCACATTAATATTTATAGCAGCACAATTCACAATAGCTAAGCTATAAAGCCAACCATTCCATGATAAATGGGTCCATTCAGTGATGACAGGATAAAAAATTGTTGCTTTATCCTATGTACACAATAAACTATGAATCAGCCATAAAGAAGAATGACTTTATGACATTTGTCAGTAAATGGATGAATCTGGAGATTTTATTGCTAAGTAAAACAAACCATTTCTTTAAAACCAAAGGTTGAAAGTTTTTGCTGATATGTGAAATCTAAAGCTCATAAAGCGGAAAAGGGTAAGAAAAAAAATCAGTAGATTTCACAATGGTAAACAATGAATAAACAAATAAAAGGGAAGGGGATAAAAATATTAAAGATATATATATATATATATATATATATATCCTACCATGATAGCCACCAACAAGAACAGGATTTTATTTAGGATAAGATATATCCTATGCTTGCATAATGTCATAAAAATTGATTTTACAATCAGGAAGAATTAGAAAGAACCAATAAAATAAAAAAATATATATTTGTTTGAAAAGCTATATGTATGTTCTATTATAAACATCATACAATATATACAGCAAACAAAGTTTTTATGCATATGTATATATTATTTTGTATGTTATAAATTGTTAAAATTATAAAAAGGAAAATCCAAACAGGATTGCTTTTGCTATTTTTTATATTAATAACATACATAAGTACCATAAAATGTTTGAACTTAAATTCACTGTTAAATATTTCCATTAAGTGGACTATCTACCTTGTTAAATTTCAAAATTTCTCTTATACCATTGTTAGAGATCTCACTACATATTCAGAAGAGCCAGCTCCATCAGAGAAATTACAAATAAGATTCTACACTTTAGTAAATCTCTGATTAGTGGTTGTACAATTAAAATTTGAGGATTCCCTTTTTTAATTACCATAATTTTCTCATCTGAACAATATGTATATTTTAGATCATAATATTTAAAAATTACAAAATGTGTATTTTTGTAGTAATGTCTGAGTTTCATATTGTGTTTCATAAATGCGGATTATATATATTTTTTTGCACTTAAATCACTTTATCTGCAGAAGTAGATAATAGTATCATTGTGTTCCAAAACCACCTACATGATAGTCTACTAACTCTCATTTCAACTTCGATTACCTTACAGACTGTGCAAAAGTTCATGTGATCAATGTGTTATTTATTTACATATTCTTATTTCAGGTATCATTAACATTCAGGGATATAGCCATTGATTTTACTGAAGAGGAGTGGGAATGCCTTCAGCCTGCTCAGAAAAACTTATATAAAGATGTGATGTTAAAGAACTATAGAAACTTTGCCTTCCTTCGTAAGTTTAATTTTTTAAAAAAATTTTTAATTAATAATTATTATTTAATTTACTTATCTTGTATCTTCTGGGAACTTCTCAATAAGAATGAGTTTCAGATTTGTGTTTCAAAGAAAAAGGGCATTTTTAGTATAGATATTTTACTCTTTAATATATATTATTTTGTACTTTAATCTTTCTCTTTCTCAGTGTGTTATACATCCTTCACTTTAGATAAATAGTACATAGCATGATTTAGTGATGTAAACTATTGTAGCCTACACATAGCAGGGGACAGAGTTGAGAAGTTCAAATGGAGAAAACCAAACTAAAAAATGTTGAAAGAGTAGTTATTCAGCAGAAAACAATTTTCAGAAGCTTAGCTTTATTTCTTTTGATTTTAATCATTGAACACATACTGCCCAACATTTATTACATTTTCAAATTCTTTGTACTCTTCGGTTTTCTTCTTTACTGATGTCCCAGTTCATTCAGATTAACCATCAAAACTTACCTTTTGTTGTGAGGGCCAGCATAATCAGTTACAAATCTTGTGAGAAAACCTGTAAAGAAGCTAACAGAAGAGAGAGACACACTCACAGTGAAAAGAAATAAGGAAAAAAATACTGGCCACTCCTCTTCATGGCTGCACATAGTATACTCCAGAATTACATAGCTTCTGTTACCATGACTACATTCTAACCTAGTGTTATTTTAACCCCAAGTGCTAGCTAACCATGATAAGGTACAGTTACTACAAACATAGAGCCCCTTCTCCCTAACGACATTACCAGAGAAACTAGATAGTGCACCTGTAGAGTTGTCTCAATAGCTTCAGGGAGAAACTATCCACTAATTGTGGATATCACAGTGCCAGTTATCATCACCCCCGCACTTTCCTGTCTATTTCCAAGGTCAGAATACCTACAGTCTTCCCTCCTTTTTAAAGGCCTTTTGAATAAATAATATTACTTATCTTCTTAATGCTGGTAGGTGCAAAAAATAAGGCAGCTATAGACAATAGCAAGTGCCAACATCAGTAAATATCCACCTATGAATATTTTTTGACACAGATGAAATTGAATAAACATGAAATTATCCAATCCATGAAGTCTAAACATCAATCATCTTGTTGGACCTTATTAATGATATCTTTAAGGTAATTGAACCCTTTTCAAATAAAATTACTATTATCACTTAAATTGAAGGAACACATGTTATTAGCTTTGAATATCCATTATGGTGTAACAATACCAGACAATCAATTGCAGCATGAATGTCAAGTATGGCTTGACAAGGTTGTTTTTGTTCTTTATTAAGCATATTAACGGCCATGGAGGCATGGCTAATACTTTTTATGATAGCATAAGTGAGTTTCATAATAGTTCTCTAAGCCCATAGAGCTAGTCCAGGGAAACCCTATAAAGAGAATGCAAAACATCAAATTTTGCCTTAGAGAGAAGGTTTACTGAATTATCACAGTTTTTATCAAGAGGAATAGCTCTTTTATAAACAAATTTCCCAGGATGGTGACCTATTAAATACTATGATAAGGAAACAGTTATTTTGCTAAGACAACAAAGAATACCATGAGACATTTTTTCAGGTATATAACAATTCCATTCAAGTGAGACAAGATATTGTACTGGGTTATCGAATTCCAGGATATGTCAGTACTGAATTTCCCATAGCTGGTGTAAAAAAACAGAGCAACATTATTATTAAGACCAAAACATTTACAGAGTTTTGTGTGAGTTTAGCAACCAAAGCAGTAACTAATTTATCCAAAGTACATTCTAACCTATTTGAGCCAACATCTTTTGAGCTGAGGCTGGTAATGGTTTTATGTCGCGACCCTTTGCCCGCAAGGAAGACGCAACTCAGGAATCTTCTTTCAGCAGTTTATTCAGGCCTTGATTAAAGTATCTTCTAGTGACCCCCCTTCTCCCGAGTGCCCAAGCACAGCCTAATAAAGCCTCCCATGAACCAATCTTAAGCCGCCACGTGGATCTTTCTTATAGGGTGGCAAGGGATAGCGTGCCAACTCTCCATAAAAGGATCTGTTTACCACAGGCCACAGTGGAAGCCGGTGCCATCTTCTAATGGTGGCCACAATCTACAACAATGGCTTACCACAGTTTTATATCTCCCCAAGTACCTGGAATTAATTATAGTATCATGGGTTCCTCTTATAATGTTTCTCCTCATTTGAGGAGAATGATTATTCTCTCCTTTGAAGGGACTCTTCTCTTCCAGGGTTAAATGAAACTTATGAATCAGCTTAGAAGTCCTTGATTTACATGTATAATTGCTATATTTCATACATCAAGCTAGAGTCCAAACAGGACATGTTGACATAAGTGTAGCAGTCTATGCTTTTCCCCAGGTGATCAAAGGCATAGGATCTTATCATGCTGGTCAGGTGGAATCTTATATATTGCATACTTTATTTTGGTAATGACTTTTTCAGAATAGAATGTCTATTCAATGCAGATGACCAACTTTGAGTATAAACTTTATGTTGTATATTGAGCATAGTAACAGTAAATAAAACAATATTTAATGCATATTAAAATGAGAGAGGCTATATCTTTGTTTGTATGTCTCTGTTTTAAAAGGCAAGTATTAGGATACAGTTTGCTCACTCAAAAAAGCTTGTCCAAAAAGATTATGAGAAATTTTATTATTTAAAAATATATCTCATTGATTAAAAATTGTGCAAAATGATGAGATGCAAAGGCAGGGTCATTACCCATCTTTAAACAAATAGGGCTTCAAGGAGTAGATCATGCTTGGTTTCTCTCCATGCTCTCTGTTGGAATTGACTTGGCAGATTTTTTTTTTTTAGATTCCATTCTATTAGTCAATTTTTTTCTTTTGTTTTGTGGGTTGCAATAATGCATTAATAATCATAAATATTTTGAAGTGAATACCTCATTATACTTTTCCTTTGTAAGTTGTTTTCTATATTTCTTATTTTTTTAATTTTTATTAATGATTTAATTTCTGGATCATACTTGGATTCTTTTCACACTTCTCTTTACATAGATAGATAGATATAGATATAGATATAGATATCTTCCCTTTATATATCCTACAGGTTTTTAATTTTTACAGTATTTCACAAGTTGGTTAGACTTGTCTTAACCTTGGTCTTGTTTGATAAGCCTCTCCCATATTGGTAGAATTTCAGCTTTGCACACTAGGAATCCCCCTCTCATTTATTCTTAAGGAATTATTCACATACACAATTTGTGCCTAATTATATTAATATTTTTTGTCTCAATTTTACTCTCTAAACTTTCTTTAAATAGTTATTTAGAGTTTATTGAGTAATTAATAACTGTCAATATCCTAATATTCAGTTCTTAAAGTTTTTTTTTTTCTTCTTTTGTTAATTGGATTAAGCCATGCTTCTCTTTCTTTATATTGCTGTACTATTTTTTATTTGTTCATTAAAGGAGTCAGCAGTAGATTATATAGTCCATTTTGGGGAAAAAAGTATAAAAATATTTAAATAAATAAAAATACACAAGAACAGTGCTGTATCCTTGTAATATGTGAGAATTGAGAGGCCATCCAAAATCACTTCATTTTTGAGGGAAGTCGCAGAAATTTAGAAACAGCATGACTCAAACAAATTTTAAAAAATTGTGTTGTAGTTCAGGGATATAGAATTTTGGGGGTTAATCTCAAGCACCACACATGAAAAATTAACAGTTGGATGACCTAAAGATTCAGAAATGCCAGTACTAAATATGTATCTATGAACAATTAAATTAGCTAATTGAAGTGATACCTCTGCTTTTGTGATTAGTGCAAACATTGTTCTAAGTATTAAAGCTAGGGACTCAATGTGTGTGCCCATCAATGATCAAATGAGTAAAAATATTGCACTTATATACTATTATTATTTAGTTATGAAAATATTTTTTCTCATAAAGTTTTTAAAGAAATACATGCAGGACTTTGCATTAAGTGAAATGTGACAGGCAGGGATTAAGTTGCAGGAACATTTGATTTGCATGTGGAAGTAAAAATTTAAGTGAGAAAAATTGTGCTCACCAGGTACTGTGTTTTTTGTATGGTTGATATTATAGTCAAAGTCTCCATATTTTAATTTTATTGAGCATAAGAGGGTCAAGAGTTTTTTTTTTTTGTTTTGTTTTGTTTTGTTTTTGTTTTTGTTTTTTTTACCAAATGTTGAGTGTATTATGTTCTTCATTAATACTACTAGTAGAAGGAATACAATACCTTGTAAGACAAAACTGATATTTATATTAAATAATGATTTTGTTAATCAGTTCTGTTTAGTCATTTTACCTTTTATATATAGTATGAAATACCATGATACATTTAGAAAATAAAGTAGTATTTGTCAGTGAAAGAAATCATCATATCAAATGAATTTAAAAATATGAAAATCAATTTATTATACTTGATTGTCAACTGTTGACTTCAGCCAAGTATTATGGCATAGGCTATGCAAGGTTTTTATAGTCTTTTAAAATGTTTTTATGGAAAATTTTAGAGACATATATGTGTATATTTCTTAGTAAATTTTTTGTTCATATTTCTTGTTAAGAGTCCATAGCCTCTTTACCCTTGTTGACTATTTGTGGCATTATCACACAAAATCTGCCAGTTATTTTCACATCTCTATGTCATGGTAGGAAAAAAACAGTTTTTGGACACTCTTTGAAACAGCCACAAATGTTTGTATATGTTTTACATTTCTCTTATTCTACTGAGAGTAAAGGTAGCTGGTAGATATTTCCTAAGTATGTAATGCTATATTATGAAGAACAAAAAGCTGTGGATGATAAGTGTAACATACTTTCCTTGTCTTTATTATAATACTCTTCTTAATGATGTACTCCTCTTGGATACTGTGGTCTCTAAAAGAATTTTGGTAATATTCTCAAATTAATTGTGTCTGTACATTTTTAATGAACTGATATATTTTTGAGTTTATGATGACTTTAAATGTACTAATCTGTTACACTCCTGATGTACTTATTTTACCTTAATTTCAAGTTATGTATGCAAAGTATATTCATCCTACTCTAATAGGTATTGTTATTTTTATTTTTTGTTTATTTCAGCCATGACTCCTCAAGATATTCAAGAATATTCAACAGAAAAGGGCATAAAACATATGTTCGCAGTGTGATAAGTGGAAAATATAGAAGTTGTAATCTTGACTGTTTACAACAAGAGAAAATATGGAAAACTGCTAGTGAGAGTGAACACCAGAAATCATATAAAAATTCAGACCTTGTTCACTACCAGAGAATTTATACTGGAGAGAAGACCTACAAATATAAACAATGTGGCACAACTTTTAGTAAAATATAGGTCTTATTTACCACAGAAAAACCCACATTAGAGAGATGTCCTACAAAGGTAAAGAGTGTGGAAAAGCTTTCAGTCAAAAAGTAGGCCTTACTTGCCACAGAAGAACTCACAATAGAGAGAAGCCCTACAAATGTAAAGAATGTGGCACAGCTTACAGTAAAAATCACACCTTATTCGCCACAGCAGATCACATACTGGAGAGAAGCCCTACAAATGTGAAGATTGTGGCAAAGCTTTCAGTCAAAAAACAAACCTTATTGGCCATAGCAGACTCACACTGGAGAGAAGCCCTACAAATGTAAAGAATGTGGCAAAGCTTTCAGTTGAAAATCACACCTTATCGGCCTCAGCAGAACTCACACTGGAGAGAAGCCTGATAAATGTAAAGAATGTGGAAAATCTTATATTGAAAAATCACACCTTATTGGCCACAGCTGGACTCACACTGGAGAGAAGCCCTACAAATGTAAAGAATGTGGCAAAGCTTTTAGTCAAAAAGGAGACCTTTTTAGGCACAGGAGAACTCACACTGGAGAGAAGCCTTACAAATGTAAAGAATGTGGCAAAGCTTTCAGTCAAAAATCACACCTTATTTGCCACAAAAGAACACACACTGGAGAGAAGCCCTACAAATGTAAAGAATGTGGCAAAGCTTTTAGTCAAAAACCAGACCTTTTTAGGCAATGCAGAACTCACACTGGAGAGAAGCGCTACAAATGTGATGAATGTGGAAAAGCTTACAGTCAAAAATCACACCTTATTTGCCACAGCTGAACTCACACTGGAGTGAAGCCTAACAAATGCAAAGTATGTAACAAAGTTTTTACTCAAATATCAACCCTTATTTGCCAGAACAGAATTCACACTGGAGAATAGCCCTACGAATGTGAATGAGTGCCAAAACTTTTAATAAAAAATAAAAATTTATTCACCACAGCAGAAGACACCCTGGTGAATGTGAAATGTAAATAAAGTGATAATACTTTTAAAGAAAAACTAAACTTTATTAACAACAGAATTTATACAGAAAAGAACCCCTACAAATGAAAACAAATTAGCAAACTTTTTAATAAGAAATCAATTCATTTTCACCACTAAACTATTTATTTTGGAAAGAAGACATAAATGTAGATAATATAGAAATATTTTAAATTATGTATCACATATTATTAGACATCAGAGAAAACACACTGGAGAGAAGCTTTACAAATGAGACCATCGTACCATTTCTCTAAGAATGAGTCAACATTTAATCCTCACCACAACAACCATAGAAGAGACAAAGTTTTGAAATGTGAAAATTGGCAATTGACAATGCTTCCTAATTTATTCACCAATACTCAGTACCTGTGGATACATACTAGTTAGAGAGAATACAAATGGAAAAAAACATTTCATAACCACATGTTTCTTTAACACTACTTATTTTTGGAGGATTCATTGTGCCCAGAAACCCTAAAAAGTTAAATAATGTTTTGAAAACTTATTCAAATTTTAAACTCATTGAACATCTGAAAACAGTAGTGAACATTGAACAGATTTTGTCCAAAATGTATACCTTATATAAAAATGAATCATTTATAATAAACACTTTGACAAATATGAGAGTATAGTAAAGTCATTATCTCTACATTACACCTTGATGTATATGAGGATCAGTAAAAGACATTACTTATTTAAATATAGAAAATAAGTAGGTGTCTTTAACTTTTGCTTAATTTTTTTAAGCATTATCAAGTTATTTGGTAGAAATATCAGTCATAAATATCATACATGCCTAATACAGAAACCTCATCTTTGAAAGCATATAATTTTTGTTTTCTAAATAAAAAAATTACTATTTTCATTTTTGAATCCTGGAGAAAAGAATTACATGAAATATTTTTTTATTAGTTTTAACACGAAATTGTAGCATTTTAAACTGTATTTCTTTTTTGTATTTCAGTTTATATTTAGGGATTTTTAAACACTGAGCCACATTCCTAAGTCCTCTCCCCACTTTTTCAAATTTTGAGACTGTCTTGCTAAGTTGCTTGAAACCACACTAAGTTGCTGAGGCTGAATTTAAACTTCTGAAAGTACTCAGTTTCCCAATTTTCTTGGATTACAAGCATGGACCATCCTGCCCAACTTATAGTGTATTTTTTACCTATATGACTTGGTGAATACATGAGGCCTAAAATGCAGCTACATGAGTTTGAGTCGTTTCACTGGTAAAAAAATACTATAATTTGTACTGTAATAGGAGACTCAAAATGGTACTAGACAAACCTATTTTTTTAATCTGCCTCTTTATTCATGGTATTCTAGTGATTTTAATCTAGTCAGTTCAGACCATTTCTGATTAATGAGTATCATCAAGATGGAGCCATGTATTCAAATTCTCTCTATAATCAATAGCAATTCTTCCCATTAAAACTCAAAATATTTTCATAGAGTCTTTGTTATATTTTAAGGAGCCACTCTTGCTTTTGTTTAGCAAAACAGAATCAATTCCACACTGTTGAGTCCCAAAGTAAATGGCAATATATTAACCTAAGCACCGTGAGGAATATAAGAAATACAAGATATCACCTTTGAAATATAAAAAAAAAGAATCATAAATGCTAAGCCATTGCCATCTAAACTATACCAGGGCTTATAAAATATAATCTTAGATGTTCTACTCACTCTTATAGTAAGAAGCCTTAGACTCAAATCATTTTTTTTGTTGTTATAGTCTATTTTATGCTATAGAAAAATACCAGAACCAGGCCAATGTATAAAAAGAGATATAAATGCATAAAAATATTTTCTGAGGGGCTGGTGTTTCGGCTCAGTGGTAGAGTGCTTACCTAGCACATGCAAGAATCTGGGTTCAATCCTCAGCACCACATAAAAATAAATAAAATAAAGGTATTCTGTCCAACTACAACAAATAAATAGATAAATAGATAAATAAATGAATATTTTTTGAGTACATACTTCTGAAGATTTAAGTGCTCTGTACCAGAATCTTCGCAGCTCCTGTTACAGCCCCTTCACCAGCATTACACATGAGATGGAATTATGGTTAGGGCTCATTTGAGAGGTTGAGAGAACATAAGGACACAGGAAGTCAGAGAAATCCAGTAAGAAGACTTGCTCTTTCTGTAACAATCTGCTTTAATAGGAACTATCTTGTGTCCCATGAAAATTTCATTAACTCTTTCAAGGGCATCTCCCCCAATGATCTAACCACAATCTACTATATCTCACTTTTTACACATTCTACTATTTTCCAACTCTCTCCCCTTGGAAACCAAGTTCCCAACACATGAGTACTTGAGGGACATACTCAATTCATAATGAAAGTTATATGAGAAAGACAATGGTAAAAATGAGACATAGAATGTCATTTCTTTGTACTTATAAAGATTCTAGATACTACAATAAAATGCTTTAAAACATAGAAATTATTTTAGGTGAAGAATTTATTTTAAAGACAAAAGGGAATTCAATTAAACTACTTCTTGAAGAATGAATAAATTTAAATATGACAAGACTAATGAGCTAGGTATATTAAAAGAAGGGAAAAGTCTGTGCAAAAACTCAGTGGATGTATAGTAAACCATGCCTAGGTTTATTAAGAAAATGGTGGGCTTTCTGAATATGCTACATCAAGCCAAATGTGTACTGGCTAGATGTGGTGGCCCTCAAAACCAGAGGAAATATCCATAAGAAAGATGCAGTGGACATCAGTCTCAAGAGCTTCCTATTAAAATATCTGCTTCCAAAGACTACATGATTCTTAGTAAGTCTTGGGAGTATTATCTTTCTTTCAATTTCAATTTTAAGCTTTCTATATAGTTGCTGCACCATCTCTTGACCAGACCAATATTTTCTTGAACATCTTCATATATTAATCTACACACTGTCTCACATGTTTGTTTCTAGGTTGTCATGGATCCCTCCTAGTAAATTCTGAGATGTATGAGAGGTTTAACAAGTATAGAAATTTGCTTATGAAAAATAAGCCATGTTGTAGGTGGGAAGTAAAAGGAGAAAAGATGCAAAAGTCCTCATCCAAACTTGTATATGCTGATACTACACAAGGTTATTTCAATGATGTCTGCTTTGTGGTAGAGAAGCATCTTTTCTTATACACTATGCCACAAATTTCATCAAATATGGTTGTTATAGACTTTGAGAACACCCAGAGTTATCTTAGTAATTTCTACATTGAAAAACTACTGTTACATTTAAGCAAAACTATTCATTGCAATAAATCTGAAATAGTTCTTTAATATTGCAGAACAGAAAATTGGTGGCATTATTCACTAAATGCCAATATTTTCCAATAACACCTATAGGGGTACTTAACAAAATGGATCTATAATTAAAGTAAAGAGTGAAATGAGACCCAGAAACAACTAATTATGGTAAAAATTATTATTACCTTATTTCAAATACTAGTGCACACTTTTGCTTTTTTCCCAAAAGTTAATTTTTTTAACATTTTGGTATGATATTTCACTTCATTAATGTAACATGATAAATACTATGGTTTTTTCATATGCATTCTCTGATGCATCTCAAATATATTTGCATACCCCAAGACCTTAACAGATTTCTATACACATTATTCACTAGAGAAACAGTATTTATTTCTGAAATCTATATTGCCATTTTTAAATGAGGTCTTGCATTTTTTTTCAAATATCTGAAATAATTAGGATGATCTTAGTTCTAATTATCATATAGTAAATTCCTGATAAATATTTGTGAAAAGGATGAAGAAATAATAAGAGCATTTATATAATCTGTACAATAGGTTATGTGGTATTTCATGTTTTTAGCTACAACTTATTGAATATTATAGCAATCTTACTATGTGGGTAAGATATGGGTATGATGAACCAATAATAAATAAAAATCGCATGCTGCATTGTTAGTAATTTACCAAGCAATTTTTTTTCAAAAACAGACACTCTGATGTGTGGTATTTATCAACTATGATATTATGAATGAATGTAGTAAAGTAAATGAATAATTGGAACTACATACTTGCTTAGGGTGCCTATTATTCATTGTTAAAAAACCTTTAGCTATGTAAGATTTTAATACTGTATCTCAAATTGTGACTTAATGGAATTTTGATAAAATGTGCATTAATAATGCTGAAGTCTTTCATTGAATCTTATATCAGTTTATGAAATAAATATGCTATAAGTGATTTTCTCAATTCTAAGTGTCTTATGTTTTAAGAAACTGTATGGACAATTCAAATTAAAGTTAACATAACTAATATCAAGAGCAGAAGCACCACAGGAAAAATGAAAACAAAGAAATGGGAGATTCCACCATTATAGATGTAATTTTCTCAACATCTTTTCAATGTACCTAAGCCAGTATTGATACCAAAATTAATGAGCAACCTCTTCTCATGCTGGGTGTGCATGATGCTGTTATATAAAATGAAAAGAACTGCAGATGTTTCAGAGATACATCTTACAACAGTATCTCACTGTGTTTGACCGCAGCAAATAGCTTCTCAGTGTTCAAATGGGTAAAAAAAAAAAAAAAATTCAAGTAAAATCCATGTTAAACAATAACAACTGTTTTTTTCATAAGGAAACTGTCAATGTTTTTTTTTTTTTGAAACAACATGACAATAAACTGTGTCCTACCACATAAAGAAAAGCAACAATTCTTCATTTTATTCTTTGAATATGCCAAATATTCTTTGGCAAAATGTCATGTTTTAATTTCACAGGTGTGAATTATATCTGTTTTTCTTTAAATTGCTACTTCTTTAATATAAATTTGTTGAAAAATTATTTCTGCATGTGCTAATTAGTGAAATATAGTGAGGAATGAAAGTCATTTAAAGCTCTATGAATTGCAATCTCAGAATGGTAGGAGGAAGCTGTATATAATCATCAGAAACATATTGAGTACTATTAATTTGTTCCAGATATTTATTTCCCTTAGTATCCAGATTTCACATAAACTACTTCTTTTAAATTGAGCTGACTACTATATATCATAGGAAAAGCCATCAGAGCAATCAGAATAAGAAATTTAAAAGGGAAACAATCAAATCATAAACATCTGGTTGAAAAAACTAGCCAACTGTTGGATCTTACCTTTTGACTTTACTAAATTCCCTTCTTTTTTTTTTTTTTTTTGATAATGACTAAGAGTAAGGTACTTCTATTAAGAGCATAACCAGAACAATTTATGGCAATTTGTTTTTCTGAAACATATTAAATTGACTTGCTAACTCAGAATACAATCTATTGAGTATACCTTTTGGGGTAAAAAAAATGTACAACTACACAACATGAATATTGGCCTTTTGAAAAAAAAGAATGTGATGGTGAAAACCAATTTAGAAAGTTAGTATTGAATATTTTATATCAAAGAAAAAGCAGAAATATTTAAAATACTTTTGATTATTAGATTCGTGTAAAAAAAATAAAAGGAAGTGTCCAGGTTGATGTGGTGGTACATACCTGTAATCTCAAAAATCATAGAGTATGAGGCTGAATGATCACAACTTCAAGGCCAGGCTTTGTAACAGAGACCAGGTCTCAAAATAAAATATTGAAGAATTGTGAATATATATGAGTAATAAAGCACCCCTGGGTTAAAACCCCAGGACTATATAAAACTGTAGTTTCCAAAATTTACACCCAAATCAGCAGCCTCCACTCTATCTGCAACTATGTAAAGTTCTAAAAGGAAACTAAATTTAGCCATACCTACTATTAGTTGTCTGATATTGACCATAATTTTGAAATAAATACATGGAAGACCCTTTACAAAGTATCAGGGGTTTCCATTATTTTTTCGAATGGCAATGAGAGAGGGAAGAAAACCAATTTGGCTTATGGGGCCACTTCTTTCTCTTAAGGCCAATGAGTCAAATATTAAAAGGCTTTAGTGTTTGATTATCATTTATGTAATCATTATTATGTGATTTTCTGCTTAATCTGCATTGGGCACTTTATTATTTCTGAGTATGAGCATCTGTACAGACCACTACACCCCAGTCTATTATTTAATAGTTACAAGTCCTTGTGTTCATTCATCATCAGTTAGCTATTTTATTTTAAAAATAATTATGTGTTGCATTCTTTGTCTACAGAAAATTTATGAAGGTTAAAAACCAGTAATCATTTTCACAAATTTGATTCAAAACACACACCAGAAGTAAGAATGATTTCTTTCTCTAATTTATTAGCCTTTCTGGCATCCAATATCAGGACATGAATGCTGCTCATGGAGGGATGTTCTTACCATCAAGAACAATCAATACTACTTTCTTCTATCCATCAAATGCTACAAAAAGTGCACATTTTACTGTGTTTCATATGAAAAACTTGACTTTCCATTATTTGTGTTTAGTGGGTTTTTACTTTCTTTTTCATCACTTTGTTTTTCTCTATATTTTGTAATGTTCAATTTGTGTGTGTGTGTGTGTGTGTGTGTGGTGAAGAAAATAGACCACTAGAATCTTCTAACTTTTGCTACATTCAATCACTTGACTACTCACTAGCTAATATTTCTATTAAAGCATCATTTTAAAGGTAAGACTGAGGTATGCTAACAAAATTATTTTCAAGGTCTACTGCAGAATCAGCATAACTTTCTTCAGCTCTGTAGTTAGAGCCACTGTTTCATCCACAAACTCTGCTTCCTTTGTTTGATTTTTCTTCTATATTGAGTAACTCTCTTTGAAATGAGGCACAGAATACAGCTTTTTAGAATTTTATCATTAATGAAAATCTATTATTATTTATCATTAATGGACAGTCCGCTTCAGTTAAGAATATCAGGTTGAATACTAGTTTTCCTTTAAATCTTGAGGTTATTCTGTATTTATCATCTATAATCCATCATTAGTGATAAGTACTTGGGGTCTATTTATGCTTTCTTGAAGCTGACAATGGTTTTTCTTTTCAGGATATTCTCTTTGTTTTAAGCATAGCTACTTGAGAAATTCTGGAGATATATTTAGCATATTTAAATTTTATTTTCTTGATTATAGCATTCAATCAAAATGGAATATTTCCAGACCAGATTTTCTTTGCAGTATATACATGTAGGAACCTGGGTAAAATATTGAAAATACAATATTGGTTTTTTAGACACCAAAAACAGGCATAGCAGATGAGTGAAACCATAAGCAATAAGTGCAGACTGATGAAGTGAACTATAACTATATTTTTAAAATTGTTCTTAATAAGTGCAGTTTGATAAAGTGCTGTTACCATAAGTTTTAACTTATGGGTAAAGGGGAAGTAAGAATAATCAAAGTATACCAGTGAAAGAAAAACTTGAAGTCTGGCACCTGGGAGCAGACTGTGTGGGAAACTTCATGTTATGATACAAAAGAATCCCCCACTTTCCCTTCTCCCTCTCACCCACTTAACCTCACAAGAAACCACAAAGATGCTTAGAATAAAATGTTTCAATTCAATAGTCACACTCTATACAAATACAAAAAGAAGTTAAAATTCAACTGAACACAGAATCTTGTGTGCAAAGTTACGGGGATCTGAAACATCATATAAAATGTTAGGATAAAGATGATTCTGTGTTTTATTTTTGTGTGTGTGTGTGTGTTCTGTTTTTTTCTTAGGGTGTGGCTATTCCTTGGTCACCTGAACTCAGCAAAGAAACTGTTTTTTTGATGAAGTATCAGTGGCTGACCTACATTAAATACAGACAAATATTAAAAAAATTTAAAACGCTGAATTATGAAAAAATATATTGCTGCTTTCTCCCTGCACATTTTTCTTTTTAAAGTATTTTTTAAAGTTTTTGATTTTTTTTAATCTTGAAAAATATTGAAAAATTTTGGCAGAATTTACAACCAACTGCATAAGGGTCTGGGAAGCTGACAATCTGGATCAGGGCTGGGAGGAGCAGACAGAAAGGGATCTTTCCCTTTGTTACTGGAGGCCAACTATAACTAAAAAGAGGCAAATATCAATAACTGTGTGTAAACCAGGAATTGATACAGATTATCAAGTTAGTATCAGTTATAAAAATTCATATAATCAAGAAAATAGAGAAATCATAAACAGGATTAAAAAAAAATAGGTGTAAATTTTATTTTTAGAAATTTATTGATGATACATAAAAAATAAAGATGAATTTTATATTTTCACTTTAAATGGATGGCAGAGAGATATGTAAGTCATATAGTAGTTCAAAAACCCTACTTAAGTTACAAAAGCATAATCAATTGATAGCTTCTACTTATTTTACTCTCTATCTTCCTTGGCATTTCCCCTGAGGTCACACTTGTAGAGTGTGACCAATCACTAAGCAAAAAACTAACCAAGAAGTTAGTCACTGAACCTACACTCTTTCTCAGAAGACCCCAATCAATTTCAGAGCAATGGTGTGATACAACACCTTTTCATTTCCTTCTTGGGGAAAAGGTCCCTTTTGCAAATCAGATAGAAAAGTAAATTGGCCAACCTCTATCAAAATATTTCTAAAAATTAATATGAGTTATCTTCATTTAGAAGTAAACTGAAATAAAATAACACCATTGTACAGCATCTTTCAGGGCTAGCCTTTAAAAAAATGGAAAAAAAAAAAAAACTCTTTCTAAAGAGCAGAATACTTGGCAGCACACTTCATCCACACTTTCATGTAGAAAAAGAAGTTACCTCAGGTAAGAAGGTACATAAACTAATAGAAAGAAATCAAGACTTGGTCAAGGGTCTAGAAGGAACTTTTGATGACTATAAAATTTGGGGGGGTACAGTAATAAGGATGCATCTCTGAGAGAGTCAATGCAGTGTAAATATCATGGAATTTCATGATATCACATACCAAAGCACATACATCATGGACAATGTACAAGACAACCAAGTTGACAACTGGACTTGGCTAGTTGTTTTTATCCAGCCTCGGATGCTGCACAGGATGAATGAGGACTGAGTACCATAATGGTTTCCATCACCACATTTTATCTATCAAATTCCTCTTCCAAATATCCACCAGCTAGGAGGAAAGGTCTATCTCTAGGTTCTTGTTAGAGAATAATTCTTTTCATCATTCTCTCATAATAAATTAACAAGTGGACCTCAGAAATAATTTTAACCAGAAAACCCCAAACATTTTTTTTTTACATTTTGCTTTTACAGATAATAAATGCTAAGCAAGCATCACTAATAAAGTATCAATAGATCATGCCTAAAATTGAATCAGACCACATTTAACAAAAATAAAGATATTACTATTGTCTATGACCATGGTATCCACTGTATTGTCATCTACAAAAGGAACAAAAAGCTACTGGCATGGTAGGATATTGGAAAATGTGATGGTGGTGCTAACACTTGTTAAATTTCACATCATTATATCAGATTGTGCTACCAAGAGATAGACTACATAGATCCAGGAATCAGTGTGTCAAAGTTGAAGAGTCTTCACTCATGATCACTTTGATAAATTGGCAATTATATTTTCTTACACCATTCCTCTGCATCCTGCAGTTTTAGAAATTCTAATTATTTAAGAGGACACTTTTACAACAGGATGTTGAACAAGATTCCAAAAAAAATTTATACTGCACCTGAGAACTTTAAATTCTATGTACTTAGAAAACACAAAGGAACAGAAGAAATTACAATCCTAGCTAGGTCACTTCACTCTCCTTACCAGAAGGACATTTATTCCATGTTGCAATAAAGACAAAAATCAGATGATTCAATCTGAAAACATATGATCCTATTTTCTACTTTTTAATACTCACTTGCCCTACAGGAATGGTTAAAAAAAAACAGTGTTGTAGTTGTTTCTTGAGAAAATTATGGTGAGCAGGCTCAAATGATTTGGGGAAGAGTATGAGTTTCACTCACTCAGCTAAGTTATAAAGATCAAAAGAAGTATTTTTAAGGGATTTAAAATGAACAGCAGAAAAGACATAAGATGACCATTAATTTGATATTCAGTTTACACAGGAGTCAAAACTGTAATTAATTGCACTGTCTTCCCTTTTTATAAGGAATACAGTCTCACTAGTACCATAAACTACGTACAGAACTTAGACTGAAAAGTGAATTTTTGTGGTGTCACTATAGGGAACTGTTTTTTTATGGCACCATTAGGACTGAAGGATTCATTTCCCAGACAATTGTTGAAAGTGGTCTTTTCAAAATACTTTCATCAGTAGAAGAGAGTTTTGCTGGCGATGACCATTCAAGGCTTTCTACACTAAAGACTATTTGAGACTCATGTAAATCACAGTCCATGTCTCATGTAGAAATAAAAATGAGAGTGCAAGACAGCCCCAAAATTTCACTTTGAGTAAGCAGAAGCCTCCTTTGAGATAAAACTGCAAACCCAGATTCTGTGAAGCTTCCTTCTCTTTATTTCCATTGTGCTGATCTGAAGCACACTCACTTATGGACTTCCAAGATGCCTAGTCATGGTCTTAATCTACCTTCTGGGGAGAACTAATTAGAACTCAAATGCATCCTTCATCTGCTTCCAGACTTTCTGTTTTCCAAAAGTTCTTTGAAGTCTTCTGTCACAGGAGATCACCTCCTCTGTTGATGTGGTGTTTATCTCATTTTATGTTTCTCTTTGACTGTTACTTTAATTCATTGTGGGTAAAATAGACTTGTATATTTGAAAATCCAGATCTCTAGGTTTTTATTTTCTTAAAATGACATAGACTAATTCTGAGAAAATACTTAAGCACTTTATTTATTTATACATATTTTTGGATGTTGATGGGTCTTTATTTTGTTTATATTGTTTATATGCAGTGCTTAGATGAAACCCTGTGCCTCAAACATGCTAAGCAAGTGTTCTACCATTGAGTCACAATCCCAGATCCCGGCACAGACACAGGTCTTTCAGCTCTTTCTTGATGTGTAGAATATCTCACCCATGCCTCTGCTGTCTTGATCTAAGTATCCATACATTTACTTCACACTGATACAGTGATTTGATGCACATACAGAATACCATTTACTGCAACAAAACAGCATGGTTTACAACTTAAATCAATTTTAAGCATTCAAGCTAATTAGAGTCATAAAGCTATAAGAATAGCGCCTTTTAATCCACTGGTATATTAAACTATTTAAGAAGTTGGGCTTTTTATACAAAAAATCCTGAAGTAGTCCTGAAGAATATTTGGATTGAAACAGGTGAAAAATAATGGTTGAGGCCCACTGCTCTTTTGTGTTTCACTAATATTAATTCAGAGACCATTAGGAGCAGCACACTAGCTGAGCTGAATAAAGATGGCCAATTTCAAAGAAAATCATATTTTATATAATACAGGACCTTTTAGATCACATCAGGTTGACTCTTTTGGAAAGCAAATGTGTAAGCCATGCAGTTCACAAGACATGACATGGATCATCCAAATTCCGCATGGCTTGTGAGGCCTCTGTTTGGCAGCAGAAGACCCTCAACACTGGCTCCCACAAAAGAGATTCCTGCAGTCCAATATTGGGATTAGAAAATTGTAGTAAACTATGGTGAAAGTAATTTTGAAGACAGATGCATTCTGTTTGTTTCCAGAAAAAAGAGTAAGAAAAATATGAGTTAAAAACTCCTTTTCCATGAAATCCCATTTGTTTTGCTTTGTGAGCATACCCTATAGAAGAAAATAGAATTCTGACTGTGAGGGGAAATCTGGACCTCCAGTGATTGTTATAGAAGAATAGGAAATCTTGACACCAAGGGTATGCTATCAAATACTTAGTATAGGACTGCCTACTTCTTTGAGAGAAGGCTCTGTGGTAAATAGAAAATGTGCTGATAAAATTTTTTCTTTTTGTTTCATTAAGCCAAAAGTTTTATTTGATGTTTGAGATCCATTGTGCTTTGAAATATCATCTTCTTAGCATCCCTGCCATAGGTTTTTATGAAAGGTGATTTAGCGTACTGTGGTGGGCTAAATCCATTTCTTCTTTTTATGGGAAACATTTTCTATTTAAAAAAAATGAAAATGGCCAATACTCTTTAATAGGAAATTTTATTCATCATTGAGTGGAGGCTTTCTTAAAATATTTTTATTCAAACACATATTTTTTTTTGAGAGAGAGAGAGAGAGAGAGAGAGACAGAGAGAGAGAGAGAGAGAGAAAGAGATTTTTAATATTTATTTTTTTAGTTTTTGGCGGATACAACATCTTTATTTGTATGTGGTGCTGAGGATCGAAATCAGAGGCATGCGCATGCCAGGTGAGCACACTACTGCTTGAGACATATCCCCAGCCTCCTCAAACACACCTTTTATTTAAAATATAGAAATGACTGCCTTTACAAAGCCAGTTATGTAAAAAAAATTCAGACACTTTAAAATAAACAGATCACTCACATTATATTTTCTACAAAAATATTTTATTTACCATTATATTTAGAAAAATATAAAAGAATCAAATTATTTCACATACATATAAAAGTTAACCTTAGATAAAACATATATAAATTTATACATAATGTTCTAGAGTGCACATGCACATACATATTCTAAAATATATATAAGATTTCATCGACTTGGAGAAAAATTTCAGGAAGTATCTAGTATTGATATTATTTAATACACTTTCATGAATAAGTAATTACAAAATCGTGTCTAAACTTGTGAGAAATAGTTTCATATGTTATCTTTATCCCAAAAAAATAAGTTTTCATAGATTTATCAGAGGATACATAATCTGTCATTCCTCACTGTCTTATCATGCATTCACTTCTTTTCTTATTTTTAGCATGGATTCTCTAGTACATTAAGATTTCTTTCTTCATTTGTATATTTAGTTTTTCACTTCTACCTATTTTGTTTTACTTTCTTAATCACTCTTTGTATTCTGTCTTTCTGAATCTCACTCAAAGAATAGATTTAAATGAGACAATATATTATTTTTTAATAAATGAATATATTTTAGTTGCTTCAAAAGTATTTGCTTTTTTTCATAATATGTTATAGTTATTCTTGAGTATTACAAACTCCACAATGGAATATATACAACATTTCAACATATATAAACATGCTTTTTTATTTATGTATTTAAATATTTTATTTCCTCTGAATTTGCTCACAATCTTTTATAACATAATTTTTAGATTTTATTCTAATTTATTATAAAAGACAGTAGAATGCATTGTAATTCATATTACCCAAATAGAGTACAATTTTTCATATCTCTTATACACAACAGAGTCACACCATTCATGTCTTCATACATGTACTTAGGATAATGACATCCATCTCATTTCATCACTTTCCTATCCCCATGCTCCCTTTCTTTCCCTTCCTCCACGCTGCCTTATCTATAGTTTTTTCTGTTCCTCCCATGCTTCTCCCTCATTTCCATTACGTATCAGAAATTTTATGTCAGAGAAAACATTCAGCATTTGGTTTGGGGAATTGGCTTACTTCACTTAGCATAATATTCTTCAGCTCCATCCATTTACTTGCACATGCCATGATTTCATTCTCTTAAATGATGAACATTATCCCATTTTGTATAAAAAGAACATTTTCTTTATCAATTCATATACTGAAGGGCATCACAGCACACTACATGAATGCAGCTACAACAATGTTTACACTACCACAATTTAAAAAATGATTTTAACTATCAGATTATAAATGCTTTTTCTAAAAATCTGATATAAAGGAATAAAAACTCTACATGGTTTCTATTGAACATTGTGGACGGTGAAGGTGTTGAATATTTTCTTATATATGTATCATCAGAAATACTATTATTTCTACTAATAAAATATTTCTAAAATGAAAATATTAAATGGAGAAGCCAATAAAGTAATAGCTTTGCCTCATAATGTATTAGGTGTAAGACTTTGTAAATATTATAGTATTTTTAGGTGTAAAACCTTAACTAGATTTCATTTGAATCTTAGCTTTTCGCACTTAGTAACTTTATAAACTATGATATATCACTTAACTCGGGGATTCTCAGTTTGCTTATCTGTCAATCATTAGTAATTGCTTCAGATTTTTCTGGAAAATTTGAACATGCACAACATTGTTTTCTTTTTCTTTTCTAAAAATATTTATTTATTTATTTATTTTTTAAAGAGAGAGAGAGAATTTTAATTTTAATTTTTTTTTTTTTTTTTTTTTTTTTTTTTTTTTTTTTTTTTTTTAGTTTTTGGTGGACACAACATCTTTGTTTGTATGCGGTGCTGAGAATCAAACCCAGGCCACACACACTCCAGGCGAGCGCACTACCTCTGGAGCCACATTAAACTCACTCTTTATGTAAATATGATATCATCTTGGCTTGAGTGGAATGACTCTACAGTTCTTTAAGTGACTCCCTAAGTATCATCAAGCAAAATGTCAAATCTTTGATATTGTTCCATAAGAAATTTGGAAAAGAATGTGGCACATTAAATGTATATTCTAATAAAATTAAAAAGCCTTGAAAAATATGTCCCAGATACTTGTGCTTTAATCTATTAGGACTAATGTTTTAGACTGTATAGTTGAGAAAATAAATGTTGTTTAGAACCCCACATCTCAGTGATTTATTTAATCAATGTTTATTTCCCACTCTAAAAGGTCTAAAGTGAACAAAATCTAATGGTCAGGCAGGTATACTGTGTGACTTACATCTGAGATAGTTTTCAGAACTCTGGGGTTCCTGCATTTCATGGGTTTTATGAATCATTTTTCCTCTACAATTTGTTAGTATCACAAGAGTACATGTTTCCATCAAAATTATCAACCTTAGTCTCCCAGACTTTAGAAATCTTCACTTTGTGATGGTGTGCTTTGGGAGAGGCATTAGCTTTCAGAATCAGTTTCAGCCTTCAGCACACTTGTTTGTGCTACTTGCCATCTTGAAGTATTTTTTCCAGCAAAAAGTATGCTTAGAGGGTTGTTTTGTGTATGGAGATAAACTTGAATTTTTATTTAACTTGCCTCTTGGCTGACTCATGTCTCTTAACCAGTGATGAATTTCTATTAATAATTTTACATGAATAATAAATGTAAAGGGATATTTAATAGAATAAAATTATAAGTAAAAATAGAATGAGCCATTTTGCCTTCATTAGGATTGCCAAATGAGAAAGAAATTTAATGTATTTTAAATATTTGTAATTTAAAATTAT
>NW_027512759.1:300000-377167 GCF_048772815.1 Callospermophilus lateralis | reverse complement strand
CCATAATATGTTCCCCCAAAATGGCCTTTCCTGTCTCAGATCTTGTCTCCTTGGCCAACTCTGTGAACTTCTTAGGAGCCAACGGTGAGCTACTACCTGCTTTCTCATGAAAAGCCCTGCATCCGAGCTTTCCTGGCATTTGGCCTTCCTCACATCTGTAGGTACCAAAAAATACTGACCCTGTCCTTGGTAAATCCAAACAAGTGAGACCACTGGGACTGGGACTGGGACTGGCTCTGTGTGCCTGGCTTCCTGGATCCCACGTTCAGAGAGTTCCATCACCAAGAAAGTGAGGTGAGGTCACTTCCTTCCTGAACTGAATGAGGGCACTGTCTTGGCAGCCACTTTGTCCTAACTGTTGCTTCCAAGGGTCCCAAGAGATTGAGGCTGCCCCTACTTGCTGTGACATTTTCACAAGTTAGAATGGTATATCAACCAAAGGCACCCAGGAATAGATCTCCACACAGGCCTGGTTTGGTCCATGATCTCTACATTAAAAAAAAATCTGATTCAGACTCAACCTTTTATCCTGACCGGGTTGTTTGCCATGGAAGATGACTTTTGGTCTCTCAGGTCCTTTATTGCTTCCTACATCTTCTCCAGGGATCATTTCTGCATGGACCTTTGAGGTTCTCAGCAGGTGGAAGTTTTTCTACATTTCTGTATTGTAATATCAACTCCTGCCCTGCTCTTCTGTTAAGTTACATTGAGGGAACAGTGTCCGGTTATGGTTAAAAACATGCTCGATTTGGGTTAGAAATCATCTTGCTGGATGAATGATCGTATTGGGAACTTGCTATGTGTAGAAGAATATATAGGTGAAATATATGTATGAAAAAAGAAATTTAAGTCTGATTTGAAGCCCAGAAGGGCATTGGGCCCTTGATAGGGATACGTGGTGTTGAATTACGTTCTGCAGAGTTGTCTCAGATAAATCGATATACAATGGCATAGCACCTTGTACGTTGCATGAATTAATGTAGAAGGAACATCAAGTCAAAAAGGCATAGTCGGTAGTGAAAGGTTAATAAAATTAATAAAATAGGTACTTGTCATTTCCTGTTTTTCTGTATGCTTAACAAAACACTGTTGAAATCTTGAGAAATGTTTGCTAATCTTGTTCTAGAATGTACTGTTCCCAACAGCCGAACTGCAGAATGTACTCCCTCACTCGGTGTCATGCAAACCGCCAACTCGCCCTTACCCATCACTGAACTTCCCTCTCTTCCCTCTCCAAGGAATGTATATAAGCTCTGCTTAAGCTGTTCTCAGAGGTCTCTGCTCTATTTAATTTAGCTCTGAGCTCCAGCATGCTGGACCACAAATAAACCCTTTGCTGTTGCATGAGACAGTCTCTTGGTAGTATCTTCCTCTGACACTCGCCTGACCTTTACATATTGAGTTTCCACTGAGTTCCAGCAGTGGCGGACGAGAGACAGACCCCAACGGGCTCCTCTCGGAGCAAGTAAGGCGCCTCTTTCTGGTTTCAGGTTTCTTGTTAGGGCTTGGCAAAATTGCTGGCGATGAAGAGCCTGGGCTCTCTCCGACGGTGGCTGAGAGACATGTCACAGAGACAAAGGGCACCTCTCTGGAGGACCCCGCAGAGAACTCGGGAAATCAAGGAACAATAGTCTTCTCGACTCAGTGATATTTTCTTTTAGATTCGTTATTGCCATACCATTGGGTTTTGCCGGCTACTCATTCCTGGTCTCAGTGTTGGACGTTCATTTCCTGTCTTTATGGTCTTGTCTTATCTGTGTCGTGTGTCCTTGCTTTTACTGTTTGTGGAACTTTCATTATGGAACAGAGCACGTCAATGCCTCTGCCCCTGACCCTTGATCACTGGACCAAAGTCCGCTTAAGGGCTCAGAATCTTTCTTTTTTTAGTAAAACGCTGGACCTGGCAGAATCTCTGTGCCTCAGAATGGCCCATCTTTGGAGTCGTATGGCCCCTAGAAGGATCTTTCTACTTCCCACTAATTTAAAAAGTCAGAGGTATTGTCTTTCAGCCAGCGCCACATAGCCATCCGGATCAACAGCCATATATCTTAACTTGGCAGGACCTCTGCAAATCTCCTCCTCCATGGGTGAAGCCTTTCTTTGCCCCTACCTCTGCTCCTACTCCTTCCCCCATGATCTCTCAAACCCTCTCAACCTCCTCCTCCTCCACCCTCTGTTCTCCCTGAGTCACAGATTTGACTCTACTGGACTCTTCTCCCCCTCCTTATCCCCTGCCCTCGTCCCCTAACACACAACACACTCTAAGTGATTCCACTGCTGCTGACTAAGCCTCTCTACCATTGGAGGAAGCTAAGCCGGTAATAGGATCTGACAATGGACCGATGTTCATGACCCAGGTAAGTCAGGGGTTAGCCAGGAACCTGGGGATTAATTGGAAGTTAAATTGTGCTTATAGACCACAGAGTTCAAGACAAGTAGAAAGAATGAATAGAACCATTAAAGAGACCTTAACGAAATTAAGCTTAGAGACCAGCATAAGATTGGACTATGCTCCTGCCTTATGCAATGTTTCATGCAAGAAAAAATCCCTTTGTTTTTTTGAGTAACCTTACCACATGTGAAATTCTTTATGGTGGCCCTCCTCCAGTAGGGGACCTAAGCCCAACTGTAAGACCTATAGATCCTTTCCACACCCCCTTGCTTGACAGACTTAAAGATCTTGAAAGAACTCAGTAATGCCTGTGAAAACAGCTGGCCACTGCCTACCCAACTGGGAACCAGGGGATTCCACATCCATATCAAGTAAGAGATTTCATCTATGTAAGATGATATCAGGTGTCATCCCTGGTACCCCGCTGAAAAGGACTATACCAGGTGCTATTATAACACCTACAGTGGTAAACGTAAACAGAATCACTTCCTGGATCCATACCTCTCATCTCAAGCCTGCTGCCTGTACAGAATCTTTCTGGAAACTGAAAAAGACTGGTAACAGTTTCAAATTGTGTATTCGCAATGTGAATAAGGTGATATACTCTCCCCTTGGCTACAAGTAGTCCTAACCCTCATCAGCCCATTAAGCAGTGATGGCTGATCACAAATCCTACTGGAAAAGAAGTATGGTCTATCTCGCATACAGCCCCCTTAGGGACCTGGTGGCCATCTCTCCACCCAGACATTTGTTAGCTGGCTATAGGTATTTCCTATTGTGATATCCCTGATGAAGAGGATCCCACTAAAATACCATTAAATCCCTTCTGTACCATAGATAATGGAAACAAACATTATGGATGTAGGGACACGCGAGCCAGATGCAGGTTGGCTAGTCTAGATTACTAAGTTTGCCTGGCAGACTGTCAAAGCCACAAAGAGTAATGGCTGTGTGGGGGAAAAGCCGACTTTTTCTGTATGTCATGGGAATGTGTGCATACAGGGGCTGCCTGATGGAACCCCAATTCTTCATCAAATTCAGTACACAGCATTGGCCACATTACCAATTAGACAACCAAAAACTATGGCACCCAGAGGGGTCTCTAGATCCTCAAATTTTGCATGACCTTTTTAACTTCTGCAAGTGCTCAAAAGAGTGAAAGGAAATTCCCCTATGTGGAAGCCTTTTCCCTCCCTCACTCACATCCTGAACTATGCTTCTCCAATAGATCATTATCCTCAGCCTTCTGCTCCAGACCCTCTGATGTCACTCCCATCTCAGCAACTTGATTTCTCCCCTCCAATAACTAGATCAGAAACCCAAAGCTCCACCAGTTCTCAGACCATCGCCCCCTTTCTGAGGTAGCAGGTACATAGGTACCGCTCCACCGACTCATTCCTCTCATCTCCTGTCAGTGCCCTCACCGGGTCCCACCAGGTCCTCTTACCAGCTAACCCAATGCTCAAACGAGCTGAGGAGAGCCCTGAGACCCTTATCCGAGATGTAATATAATTGGCCTTTAAAGTTGCTTTGTCATCACTGAAAACATGTTACTAAAATTTAAAGTCCCTCACAGGATTTTGGGATCCTCACTCCCGTCTTTCACTCTGCTCTACCTGATCTACTGCTCAAGTTTGCTGCTAGGAAATTCCCAATACCCTTTCGCATTATTCTATTACATCTCTCTTTTCCCTCATTCTCAGATCCTCGGAGGTGCTCTCAGCCCCACCTTCCCCGTCTTTCCCCCTCTGTACCAGGCCCACAGAAAAGTCTTAAATGACCTTCTTCAGAAGTCTTCACCATGGCTGAGTTTTGAACTTTCAGCAAAACAGTCCCAATAAAGACTTTAATGTAGATAAACTTTCTCTTTCGTATTGCCCTGTTCTACTTGGCCACTGGCTAAAAATCTCAGTATTTCTAAGCTAGACAACCCCTAACTAGTTTTTCACAAAATATGTGAACAAGTCCTCTGGCCTTCAGCTGGGGCTTCACAGAGATGGCTACATTTCTAAGATAAAGAAATTACCAACCGGGCTCCATGGTAACAGCTGGCAGGGGGAAAATAAGAAATGGAAGAAAAAGCTCTCCTCCTCCCAGGTGTCCTTGAAAAGTTAACTTGCCCAGAACAGAAGGAAAAACAGAAACAAATACTGCTTTTTTAAACTTCTGAAGACTGTGAACTTCTGAGGCCCATCCCTTATATGTTGGGTACAAAATTCTGAAACTACCTAAACTTGAGTTTCATGGGATTAATTGATTACAATATAAGCAATGCCCTCTGAATCCGGTTGCAACCAAATAGGACTGTTTCCCTCTCTTGAGTGCTATCTTAGGTGCCTTGCTTTGTCAGTGCCTACAACAGCATAATTCTATATACTTAAACATCGTTTATGTTTTCATGAAATGATCAGGATATGTGATAAATTGTGTAATGGTGCAGATGTTTCCCAGAGTGCTCTATCATGATGCAGGTTCATTTGAAGATCAAATAGGGGGGGCATACAACCGGTTCCACTGGGAACATATATCCCTCACTTTAGCCATCCTATTAGGAATAGGAGTTGCTGCACGGGTGGGCAGAGGAACCAGTGGCATTGTCCATGGGACACAAAAGATGACCCAATTAGAAGCAGCAATAGAGCAAAAGTAAGATATTAGAAACCTCCTTCAGGGCTTTGCATGAAACTTTAACCTCTCTCTCTGAAGTTGTTTTACAGAACAGTTGAGGGTTGGACCTCCTCTTCATTAGAGAAGGGGGGCTTTGTGCTGCATTGAGGGAAGAATGTTGTTTTTATGCTGACTATACTGGAGTCGTAATAAAATCTATGAGTAAATTTAAAAGACACCTTGAAGAGCATCAACAAATGAGAGAGGGCCCAAAAGGGTGGCTTGAGTCTTGGTTCACACAGTCCCCCTGGTTAACTACGTTTTTATCAAACCTGGCCGGTCCAATAATAATCCTCATATTATTGCTAACTATAAAACCCTGTTTGCTCAACCGTGTAATATCTTTTCTCCAGGCTCAAATTGGAGGAGTTAAACTTATGGTAATACCCCACTAGCAGACATTGAATGTGACACCCTCCAATGATCATTTGTATGATTAAAATTAGCCAGAAGAAGAAGTGGGGAATGAAATATTAATAAAATAGGTACTTGTCACATCTTGTTTTTCTGTATGCTTAACAGAACACTGTTGAAATCTTGAGAAATGTTTGCAAAATTTGTTCCCAGAATGTTCTATCCCCAGCTGCCAAATTGCAGAATGTACTCCCTCTCCCAGTTGCATGCAAACCGCCCACTCGCCCTGACCCATCAATACAATTCCCTCCCTTCTCTCTCCAGGGAAAGTATATAAGCTCTACTTCAGCTATTCTCAGGGCTATCTGCTCTATTCAGGTGACCTCTGAACCCCAGCATTCTGGACACCCAATAAACCCTTTGATGTTGCATGAGATAGCCTGTTGGTAGTCTCCTCCTCTGAAGCTCGCACCACGTTTACTTGGATGATTGAATGTAGAAGAGAACATCCAGTCAAAAAGGGATAGTCTGTAGCATTAGGAAGATAGTCAGTAAGTTTAGGAAGAAGGGTGAGTATAAGATTTGGAACAAAAGTTTCTTAGCAATAGGATTTCGATTAGAGAGTGAATGTAAATGTCAGCACAAGTGAAGAGTCAGTCACAATGATGAAGTGGGGAAAATATGTAGGAAAGCATATATCAATAGAGACATTTCAAAATCAGGCAAAGTATAAAGTGTGTGATAGGATTAGACATTTTGAACAGGGTTGAGTTTAAATATATAATCTTAGGAAGAAACAAATATGTAGTCACAAATAGGATTGACATTTGAGAGCATTGGGCAAATTTCAGGTGGATGAATATTTTGAGAATAATCTTGTGAATAGTTGATTATAAATCCACATACATGAACATGAATGAATTTAGGGAGTGAATATAAGACACATATATTTCATATTTTGAAAAATCTGGAGAGTGTATATATATATATATATATATATATATATATATATATACACACATATATATATATATACATATATATACATATACATAAAACAAACACACAGACAAAAAAGTAGCAATATATATGTCAATCAAAATTCATTATAAAATATATACCATCCACAGATCTAAAAATATTCATTTTACTGAACATGGATTTATGTATAATGCTGTTCAACTAGCAAGCTCACCCATAGGTTGAATATTCAGTTCCAACAGGGTTTAGTAGGAGTGATCTCTTCTAACAATTTGTATCTGCCAAGTCAGCCACCTCACAAGAATGTACGTGTGGTACCAGATAGGAATCTATATGTGCATATAAGAATACAGAGAAAGGGAGACATCAATTCACATATTTGTTAACCTTAAAGATACAAGGACAACTATTTCAACAAACAATTGACTAGATTTATAACTCCAACTCTGTATCATGCAAAAGGCAAGTCCGTCTATACACCATGCCTACTCTGAACTGCTTGTATTTCTATTCTTTATGGGTTATTTTTCTCCATCATATTAGGATTAGTAGTCAGAGTCTGGTAGGGTATGGGTTAGAGTCAGGTATTCAGTATTTTGAATTGAAAATAGGACACTGAATCCAATGTGTATGCAAATATATGCTACGGAAAAATCTTCCCACTCTCCTCCAGAACAATGCCTTGACATTACCTTCGCCCCAAGTAAGACCCAATTAGAGGAGAAGAGTTAGAAAATCTGTGAATACATATCTAGAATGGAAAATGCTCCAGATTTCACATCTTTGGAGGTGGTAGAGGAGTTTCCAAAAGTAAGAGACAGGGTAAACACTCCACAAACATGGAGCTCTGCTGGCCAAAAGACTTTTTGAGAATCTGCCTCTGAGGTTGGGCACTTGAAATATATGTTGTTGTCAGGAGCTTTAGCTTTATTTGTAGTGAAACCATCAAAGCTGGATCTGCGTCTATGTGACCTGGAGGAAATGATTACTTATTTTCAAATAAAAATGAGGCAGCAGTGATGAATTCTCTTTTTGTAGGTAAACATTGGCCACTGAGGGCTAAGGGTCTTCCCGTGTGGACTGTGAAACCAATGGTCATCCTCCAATTTTCGTGGTGTTTCTTGCTGCTGCACTGGGAGTTTGGTATTTGCTTCATGAAATACAACGAGTTCAAATGGGACACAGTGCTGAAGGGAGTTCTGTCAGGTGTGGTTGGCAGGGTCTCCAGGAGAATGCACCAACCAGGGTTCTATCTCAAGTAGCTTGCCCCCTTGACAATAGCAACATGATACTGAACATTGCTCTGAAACCTCTCCATATAAAAATATGCCTTTACATATATGGGTGTGATGGTTGCACCATGTCAGTCACAGCCATTTGGAAGCCAATGGAAGATCCACATGGCCCCACCACAGATGTTTTATCACACATTTGCATAACACAGCTCTAGGCCCACTACTTACCAGGCCCCAACTTACTGGCATCTCTGTTCTACACCATTTTCATGAAACCCAGTCAATCAAGGCCCTGTCTGGTATACTCATGATCATCAACAGGACATCAAAGGTCCTCCAGTGCCAGCTGGTCATCGGAATTTCTAAAATTTCATGGTAATTATCTAGCATTTTTTCACAGATGCATTTGGAGGCAATGTTGGTTTCAATTCATTCAGGAACCATTAAATGGTGAGGAAGCTAATTTCAGGGAAATCTCTGGAGCACTCTCACAGGCAAGTCTACCCAAAGAGTGGCCAAAAAGTCACATGAAGCCAGGCCCATTGAGGTCTACAAAGCGAGGTCCAAGTGTGTTTTGAATCTCAATTATGCCTGCCAAGTCTTTCAGAATAAAATCATGTAATATCCTGGCTGTGATTCCCAGTGTTCTGTGGAAAGCCACTCTGGGCCTTGATCCCAGGTTCCAATGGCAACTCTCATTCCTGGCCTCCTAAAATCCCAACACAATTCATGTCAATACTTCTCTGAGGTCAGTTCCAGAACTCAGTCTCTAAGGGGAATCACAGCAGAATTCAAGCCCAGGTTTACCCAGTCATCTCTTCCAACTGCCACACAAATTACCACAATTATAACCAAAACACTCCTACATGGCCCTCATCTTCTACCATAAAGATACTCATCATAACATCTGGATGGAGGTTTTCATGAGAGGCACATCCCAAGACAGTGTCCAAAATAAGCTCCCTTGCCCCTCATTTGCCGAATGTCAGGGTGGCTTGGACACCCTTCCTGTGAACCAGGAGTGATCAAATAGGCCTGCCCTTAATACTGCTTCGCTTCTCCAATTTGAGGCTCTCTGACTGTGGGGTCTAGATTCTTTTTGTGAATTGGAGTCATAAGAAAAGCCAAGCCCCTCTGCAGAGATTTGAAGAACTCATTTCACCCAAAGAATCCCTATTCTGACATGATGGATTTCAGAAACCTAACAAAGGAAGGCAATATAATTCATGCACATTGATTGAACGTTTTTCCATTTTGGTTTAGATGCACATATGGGATCTTTCTTTACATCCATCAGGTGCTGAGAATCTAAGTCACAGCCTAAAACATGGCAAAGGGCCTGAATCAGACACATCCTTTTCCAATGAAATTAAGCAAAGAGCCAGAGGTGATGCACATTCATTTCCATTTGAAAACTGTTTTCTTCAGGCTTAACAAAGGGGTTGCATGAGACAAAGACCTTCCTGATATTCAGGGCAACAGAACAATAGGTAAGCAAAAGGCCCAAAGCAGGGTATCTCCACTGAGACTTTCCTGGTCACACTGATATCTGAGTTTTCTGAGATGCTGGCCATTCCATTCAGGTATCCAGTACATGGCCATGTCAAAGACCTTGGATTTGGTACATATCTTGGACACATAACCATGAGCCTATTCTAGAGAGTGGCCAGAATTCAGGAAGAAAACAGGGACTTAGGAAGGTATTAGGTGTTGCCCGTGCATAAGGCAAGCCACACTCCATTCATAAATTGGGCAGGATGAATGCTGGGAAGCTTTATACTAGACATGACACATCCATTGCTGCATTCTCTTTTCTCATGTCTACTACCACAGGCACAGTGGGATACACAGACATGGAAACACTCACCTCTTCAAATGACTTACCGGAAACAGTTCACTCCAAAACAAACAAACCGCCATTCCTACCTATTTTCAGAACATGAGACAAACCACAAACCCACACCCACTCCCAAAAAGGCACCTCCTTCCCCATAGGTGTATGACTAACCAGAGTGTCCTCTGACTGGTGGCCATACTCTGTTCTTCCGAAATGGCCTGTACTCTCTCAGATCTGTTTTCCTTGGCCAACTCTGTAAAGTTGTAAGGAAAAAGTGGAGAGCCACTACCTGCTTTCTCAGGAAAGCTCCCTATTCAGAGCTCTCCAGGCATTTGGTAATCCCACTTCAGTAGGTACCAAGAATGACTGACTCTATCTTTGGTAAATCCAAACAAGTGAGCCCACTGGGACTGGGCCTGGGACTGCCTCTGGGTGCCTGGCTCCTTGGATACAAAGTTCAGAGAGTTCCATCACCAAGGAAATGAGGTATGTCACATTCTTTGGAACTGAATGAGGTCACTGCCTTGGCAAATGTATATCTTATGATGTTCAAAAACTGAAGAAATAATAATGTACCAGTGTCGAATACAAATGAATGCCAAATTACATATCATGTCCCATAGGAGTCTACTTGCATTGATGTTAGACTGGGTCAGTTACTGTAGAATAATTAGGATTTGTATGCACCATTCACTGAAGTTAGTTTTCAGTACTAGGAAACAAATATGTATTTCAGGTGGATGAATATTTCTGATTATAATCTTGTGAAAAGTGGATTATAAATCCACATACATGAACATGAATGAATTTAGAGAGTGTATATTAGACACATATATTTCATATTTTGAAAAATTTGGAGAGTATATCTATATCTATATCTATATCCATATCTATATATATACACACACACACACACAAACACACACACACAACACTCACAGACATTAAAAAGTACCAATATAAATGCCAATCGAATTCATCAGTAAATATATATCATCCACAAATGCAAAAATATTTATTTTACTGAACATGAGTTAATGTATAAGGTTGTTCTACTAGGACGCTCTCCTATAGGTTGAATTTTCATTTCCAACAGCATTTAGGAGGAGTGAACTCTTCTCACAATTTGTATCGGCCAAGGCAGCCACCTCACAAAAATGTATGTGTGATACCTGGTAGGATTCTATATATGCATATAAATATACATGTGTGAATAGGCTACAGAAAAGGGAAACAAGAATTCACATATTTGTTAAGTTTAAAAACACATGGAGAATATTTCAATTAAAATTTGACTAGATTTATAACTCCTACCTTATATAATGCAAATGTCAAGTCCAACAATACAACATGTCTCCTCTGAAGTGCTTGTATTTCTATTGTGTTGGGTTAATTTTCTCCATTATATTAGGATGAATAGTCTGAGTCTACTAGGTATGGGTTAGTGTCAGGGATTCAGTATTTCGAATGGAAAATTGGAAAATGAATCCAATGTGTATGTAAATATATGCTGCACAAATATCCTCCCGCTCTCATCCAGAACAATGCCTTGACATTACCTTCACCACAAGTAAGACACAATTAGAGGAGAAGAGTTACAAAATCAGTGAATACATATCTGGAATGGAAAATGCTCAGGAGTTCACAACCTTGGAGGTGGTAGAGCAGTTTCCAAAACTAAGGGACAGGGTAAACACTCCAAAAACATGGAGCTCTGCTGGCCTAAAAACTTTTTGAGAAACTGCCACTGAGTTTTGCACTTGAAATATATGTTGTTTTCAGGAGATTTGGCTTCCTTTGTAGTGAGACCATCAAAGCTGGGTCTGCATCTATGTGACCTGGAGGACATGGTTTCTTATTTCCAAAGAACTAGATAAAGCAGTGCTGAATCCTCTCTTTGAAGGTAAACTGAGGCCACTGTGGACTATGTGTCTCCCCGTGTGGACTGTGAAGCCATTTGGTCCTCTTCCACTTTTTGTGGAGTTTTTTGCTGCTGCACTGTGAGTTTGGTATTTGTTTCACGAAATACTAGGAGCTAAACTGGGACACAGTGCTGGAGGGAGTTCTGTCACGTGTGGTGGGTCAGGGTCTGCAAGAGAATGCACCAACTAGGCTCCTATCTCTCACAGCTTGCCCCATTGCCCCCTTGTCCATATCAACCTGATTCTTAATTTTCCTCTGAAAACTCTCCATATAACAATATGCCTTTACATATAAGGGTCTGCTGGCTGCACCATGTCAGTTACAAGCCATTTGGAATCCAATGGTATATCCACATGGCCCTACCACGGATGTTTTATCAAACACCTCCCCACCACTGCTCTAGACCCACTACTCAGCAGGATCCAACTTACTGGCATCTCTGTTCTACACCATTTTCATGAAACTCAGTAAGTCAAGGCACTGTCTGGTATAATCATGATCAGCAACAGGACATCCAATGTTTCTCCAGTGCCACCTGGTCATAGGAATTTCAAAAATTTCATGGTATTTATCTAGCCATTTTTCAAGCATGAAGTTGGAGGCACTGTGGATTTCAGTTCATTCAGCAAACATTAAATGGTGAGGAAGCTCATTTCAATGAAATCTCTGGAGAATTCTCACAGGCACGGCTTCCCAAAGAGTGGACAAACGGTCACATTAGGCCAGGCCCATTGAGGTCTACAATGTGAGGTGCATGTGTGTTTTGACTCTCAACTATGGCTGCCATTTCTTTAAGAATAAAATCATGTGATATCCTTGCTGAGATTTCCAGTCCTCTGTTGAAATCCACCCGGGGCCTAGGTCTCAGTTTCCAAGAGCGACTTTCATGCGTGGCCTCTTAAAATCCCAACAAAATTCATGGCAATGCTTCTCTGAGTTCAGTTCCAAAACCCAGTGTCTAAGGGGAATCACACCAGAGTTCAACCCCACGTGTACCCAGTCATTTTTTCCAATGCCACACAAATGACCAAAATCAAAACCAAAACACTCCCACATGGCCCTCATCTTATTCCATATAGTCAATCATCTTAACCTCTGGCTGGAGGTTTCCATGAGGGGCGCAGCCCAAGACAGTGTCCAAAATCAGCTCTTTTGCCTCTTATTTGCCTAAAGTCAGGGTAGCCTGGACACCGTTTCTGTGAACCAGGAGTGAACAAATAAGCCTGCCTTTAATACTTCTTTGTTGCTCCAATTTCAGGGCTACTGATTTTAGGTATCAATTCTTTAGGTGATTTAGAGTCATGCGAAAACACAAGCACCTCTGCAGGGCTTTTAAGAACTCATTTGACCCAAAGAATCCCTATTGTCATTTGATGGAGTGCAGGAACCTAACAGAGGAAGGCAAGAGACTTCATCCACAATGAATGATATTTTTTGCCATTTTGGTTTTGGAAGCTCACATGGGATCATTCTTAAGATCCATCAGGTGCTGAGAATCTAAGTCACAGCCACACACAGGTCCAAAGGCTGATAAAGACACATCTCTTTCCAAAGCAATTAAGCAAAGAGCCACAGGTGAGGCCCATTCATTTCCATTTGAAAACTGTTTTCTTCAGGCTTCACAAAGGGGTGGCCTGAGGCAAAGACCTTACTGACATTCAGTGCAACACAACAATAAGTAAGCAAATGGCCCAAAGCAGGGTTTCTGCACTGAGATTTTTTTGGTCACACTGATATCTGAGTTTTCTGAGATGCTCGCCATTCTCTTCAGGTATCCAGTACATGGCCATGTCACAGAGCTTGGCGGTGGTACTATTTTTGGACACAAATCCATGAGCCTATTCTGGAGAGTGGCCAGAATTCAGGAAGAAAACAACAACTTAGAAAGATAGCAGGTGTTGCACATCGATAAGACAAGCTGCAGTCCATTCATATATTGGGCAGGATGAATTATGGGAAGATTTATACTAGACAGGACACATCCATTAATGCATTCTCTTTTCTAATGTCTACAACAACAGACACAGTGGGATACACAGAAACAGAAACCCTCGCCGTGTCAAATGACTTACTAGAAACTGTCCACTCCAAACCAAACAAACCGCCTTTCCTATCTATTCTCAGAACATGAGACAAAACAACAAACCCAATCCCACTCCCACAAAGGCACCTCCTTCCCCCAAGTAGGTCTGTGACTATCCGGAGTGTCCTCTGACTGGTGGGCCATACTATGTTCCCCCGAAATGGCCTGTCTTCTCTCAGACCTTCTTTCCTTGACCAACTCTGTGAAGATGTCAGGAAAAAGTGGTTAGCCACTACCTGTTTTCTCAGGAAAGGTCCATCTTCAGAGCTCTCCTGGCATTTGGCCATCCTCACATCATTAGGTACCAAGAAAACTGACTCTGTCCTTGGTAAATCCAAACAAGTGAGCCCACTGGGACTGGGACTGGGACTGCCTCTGGGTGCCTGGCTTCTTGGATACCAAGTTCAGAGAGTTCCATCACCAAGGAAATGAGGTATGTCACATTCTTTGGAACTGAATGAGGTCACTGCCTTGGCAACCACTTTGTCCTAACAGTTGCTTCCAAGGGTAACATAAGATGGAGGTTGCCCACGCTTCCTGTGACACTTTCATAAGGTAGAATGTATATCAACCATTTGCACCCGGGAACAGCTCTCCACTCAGGCCTGGTTTGTTCCATCTTCTCTACAATAAGAAGAGAGAGATTCAGATTCAGACACATCCCTTCATCCTGACCAGGTTGTTTGCCATGGAAGATGACTTTTGCTCTCTCAGGTGCTTCATACCTGCCTACAACTTCTCCAGGTATCATTTGTGCATGGACATTTGAGGTTCTCATCAAGTGGAAGGTCCCCAACTTTCCTGTATTGTAAGAACTACTCTGACAGCTCTTTTGTCCATTTTGGTTTGGGATGCACACATGGGATTTTTCTTTAGACCCATCATGTGCTGTGAATCTAAGCCACAGCCTCACATAGGGCTGAGAGGCTGATTCAGAAACATCCATTTCCAAAGCAATTAAGCAAAGAGGCACAGGTAATGACCATTCTTTTTCATTTGAAAACTATTTTCTGCAGGCTTCACAAAGTGTGGCCTGAGGCAAAGACCTTCCTGACATTCAGGGCAACAGAATAGGTAAGCAAAAGGCCCAAAGCAGGGTTTCTCCACTGAGACTTTCTTGGGCATACTGATATCTGAGTTTTCTGAGATACTCGCCATTCCCATCAGCTATCCAGTACATGGCCATGTCACAGAGATGGAGGTGGTACATATCTTGGACACAAAATCATGAGCGTATTCTGGAGAGTGTCCAGAATTCAGGAAGAAAACAGGAATTTAGAAAGATGGCAGGAGTTGCCCATCCATACGGCAACCTGCAGTCCATTCATAAATTGCACAGGATGAATGCTTTGAAGCTTTCTCGTAGACAGGACACATCCATTGATGCATTCTCTTTTCTAATGTTTACAATCACTGACACAGTATGATATATAGACACAGAAACACTCACCTTGTCAAAGGACTTACTAGGCACAGTCCTCTCCAAAACAAACAAACCAGCTTTCCTAACTATTCTCAGAACATGAGACAAAACCACAAACTCACACTCACACCCAAAAAGTCACCTCCTTTCCCCAAGTAGGTCTGTGACTATCCGGAGTGTCCTCTGACTTGTGGGCCATACTATGTTCCCCCAAAATGGCATGTCCTGTCTCCAATCTGGTCTCTTTGGCCAACTCTGTGAAGTTGTCAGGAGCCCATGGTGAGAAACTACCTGCTTTCTCTGGAAAGGCCAGTCTTCATAGTTTCCAGGCATTTGGCTGTCCTCACATCAGTAGGTACAAAGAAAGAGTGACTCTGTCTTGTTAAATCCAAACAAGTTAGCCCACTGGGACATGGAGTGGGTTTGACTCTGTGTGCCTGGTTTCCTGGATCCCAAGATCACAGACTTTCATTACCAAAACTGTAAGGTGATGTCACTTTCTTCAAGATCTGAATGAAGTCACTGCCTTGGAAACCACTTGGTTTTAACAGTTGCTTACATGGTTCCCAAAAGATGGAGGCTGCCTCTACTTGCTGTGACTCATTCATATGTTAGAATGGTATATCAACCATAGGCACCGGGGAACAGCTCTCCACACAGGCATGGTTTGGTCCATCTTCTCTACATTAGGAAGAGAGAGGCTAATTCAGACACATCCCATCAACCTGACCAGGTTGTTTGCCATGGAAGATGACTTTTGCTCTCTCATGTCCTTCATAGCTGCCTACATCTTCTCCAAGGATCATTTCAGCATGGACCTTTTAGGTTTTCAGCAGCTGGAAGATCGCCTATATTCCTGTATTGTAAGACCAACTCTGTCCCTGCTCTTCTGTAAAATTAGATTGAGGGAAAAGTGTATGGTTAGGGTTAATAACATGTTCAATTTGGGTTAGGAATCATTCTCTGGAATGAATATTTGTATTAGGAACCTGTGATATTTATAAGAATATATAGGTGAAATATAAGTATGAAAACAGAAATCTAGGTAAGTTTTGAAGCCCTGAAGGGCATTGGGCCCTTGATTGGGATACTTAGCATTGATTTATGTCCTGCACAGTTGTCTCAGTTAAATCAATATACTATGGCATAGGACCTTCTAATTTGGATGATTGAATGTGGAAGAGAACATCCAGTCAATAAGGGATATTCAGTAGGATTAGGAAAATAGTCGGTAGGTTTAGATAAAAGAGTGAGTATAGGATTTGGACCAAAAGTTCTTTAGCAATAGGGTTTCTGGTAGAGAGTGAATGTAAATGTCAGCACATGTGAAGAGTCAGTCACAATGATGAACTGGGTAAAATATGTAGGAAAGCAATATTTTGAAGACGTATAAATTAATTGGGGGTACAAATAGGTGTACCTTGTGCCTATGAATATAGAGATAATGCATGAATAGACCATACTGTGAATAAATAATATAACTGGTTCGAACTTTAAATAATGGATTGAATTGATTTCTGAAAATATACAGGAAACCTAATATTGATATACAATCATCCATTCCAAACAGTTATGCTTCAAATGGTGATATTAGATTTATGGTTTATCATAAAAAGTGTGTGAGTTTTGCTTCAAAACTGATTATGAAATTAAAAAAAAAAATGTGTTTGCAGAGAAGTCTCATGAAAAGACCAGTCAAGAAACCGGGAGGAATACATGTGTTCTGAAGCAGGAAATGATTAAAAGTGAAAAAATACCTATAAAGTTGTGAACTTGTGGATGAAATATATATCCTATGATGTGCAAAAACTGCAGAAATATTAATGTAGCAGTGTTGAATATAAATGAACGTCAAAATACACATCATGTCCCATAGGAATCTACTTGCATTGATGTTAAACTGGGTCAGATACTGTAGAATTATTAGGATTTGTATGCACCATTCACAGAAGTGAGTTGTCAGTACAAGGAAACAAATATGTATTTCAGGTGGATGAATATTTCCAATAATAATCTTGAGAAAAGTTGATTATATTTCCTCATGCATACATGAAAGAATGTATGAATGTAGAGAGTGTATATAAGACACATATATTTCATGTTTTGATAAATCAGGAGAGTATATATATATATATATATATATATATATATATATATATATACCAAAAAAACACAAAGAGAAACATAAAAAAGTAGCAATATATGCCAAATGAAATTTATAATGAAATATATAACATCTACTGATGCAAAAATATATACTTTACTGAACATGGAATTATGTATAATGTTGTTGTACTAGGAAGCTCACCCATAGGTTGAATTTTTAGTTCCAACAGCGTTTAAGAGGGGTAGTCTCTTCACACAATTTATATCTGCCGAGTCAGCAACCTCACAAAAATGTACGTGTGATACCAGGTAGGATTCAATATGTACATATAAAAATACATGTGCTGTATAGGCTACAGAGAAAGGGAGGCAGGGATTCACATATTTGTTAATTTTAAAAACACATGAAAAACTATTCCAAATAAAAATTCACTAGATTTATAACACCTACCATTTATTATGCAAAAGAAAATTTCAAAAATACACCATGCCTCCTCTGACCTGCTTGTATTTCTGTTCTATTTGGGTTATTTTTCTCCATCATATTAGGATTAGTAGTCAGAGTCTAGTAGGGTATGTGTTAGTGTCAGGGATTCAGTATTTTGAATGGAAAATAGGAAAAAGAATCCAATGTCTATCAAATATGTGCTACACAAAATATTTTCCCTCTCTCATCCAGAACAATGCCTTGACATTACCTTCGCCCCAAGTAAGACACAATTAGTGGAGAAGAGTTATAAAATCTGTGAATATATAACTGGAATGGAAAATGCTCATGAGTTCACAACCTTGGATGTGGTAGAGAAGTTTCCATAAGTAAGGGACAGGTTAAAAACTCCACAAACATGGAGCTCTGCTGGCCTAAAGGACTTCTTGATAAACTGCCTCTGAGGTTGGGCACTTGAAATATATGTTGTTTTCAGGAGCTTTAGCTTCCTTTGTCGTGAGACCATCAAAGCTGGGTCTGATTCTATGTGACCTGGAGGACATGGTTTCTTATTTTCTAATGAACATGAGGCAGCAGTGGTGAATTCTCTCTTTTAAGTAAAATGTGACCAGTGCGTGCTAAGTCTCTCCCCATCTGGGCTGTGAAGCCATTTGGTCATCCTCCACTTTTTCATGGTTTTTCTTTCTCCTGCATTGGGAGTTTGGTATTTGCTTCACGAAATACAAGGAGTTCAAAAGGGACACAGTGCTGGATGGAGTTTTGCCACATGTGGTGGGTCAGGGTCTGCAGGAGAATGCACCAACCAGGCTTCTATCCCACATATCCTTTTCCCTTGTCTATTGCAACCTGATTCTTAACATTGCCATGAAACCTCTCCATATAACAAGACGCCCTTACATATTAGTGTCTGCTGACCTCACCATGTCTGTCACAAGCCATTTGGAAGCCAATGGCAAATCCATATGGCCACATCAGAGATGTATTATGACACACATACACACCACTGCTCTAGGCACACTACTCAGCAGGCACCAACTTACTGGCATGTCTGTTCTAGATCATTTTCATGAAACACAGTCAATCAAGGCACTGTCTAGTATACTCATGATAAACAACAGGACATCCAAAGGTTCTCCAGAGACATGTTGTATAGTTGGACTTGACATTTGCATTATATAAGGTAGGAGTTATAAATCTAGTCAAATTTTAATTGAAATATTCTCCATGTGTTTTTAAACTTAACAAATATGTGAATTCTTGTTTCCCTTTTCTGTAGCCTATTCACACATGTATATTTATATGCATATATAGAATCCTACCAGGTATCACACGTACATTTTTGTGAGGTGGCTGTCTTGGCAGATACAAATTGTGAGAAGAGTTCACTCCTCCTAAATGCTGTTGGAAATGAAAATTCAACCTATAGGAGTGCGTCCTAGTAGAACAACATTATACATTAACTCATGTTCAGTAAAATAAATATTTTTGCATTTCTGGATGATACATATTTACTGATGAATTTCGATTGGCATTTATATTGGTATTTTTAATTACTGTGAGTTGTGTGTGTGTGTGTGTGTGTGTGTGTGTGTATATAGATATAGATATAGATATACTCTCCAAATTTTTCAAAATATGAAATATATGCGTCTAATATACACTCTCTAAATTCATTCATGTTCATGTATGTGGATTTATAATCCACTTTTCACAAGATTATAATCAGAAATATTCATCCACCTGAAATACATATTTGTTTCCTGAAAACTAACTTCAGTGAATGGTGCATACAAATCCTAATTATTCTACACTAACTGACCCAGTCTAACATCAATGCAAGTAGACTCCTATGGGACATGATATGTAATTTGTCATTCATTTTTATTCGACACTGGTACATTATTGTTTCTTCAGTTTTTGCACATCACAGGATATACATTTCATCCACAAGTTCACAAATTAATAAGCATTTGTTTCAACTTTCACCACTTCTTGCTTCAGAACACATGTATTGTCAGGGTTTCTTGACTGGTCTTTTCATGAGAGACTTCTTTCCAAACACATTATTTTGAATTTCCATAATCATTTTGAAGCAAAACTCACACATTCTTCATGATAAACCAAAACACAAATATTTCCATTACATATATACCTGGTTGGAATGAATGATTGTATATCAATATACGATTTCCTTTAATTTTTCAGATATCAGTTCAATTCATTATTTAAAGTTCAAAAAAGTTATATTATTTATTCACAGTATGGTCTATTCATGCTTTTTCTCTATGTTCCTAGAAACAGGGTACACCTCTTTGTACCCCTGATTCTCATTTTACATCTTCAATATATTGCTCCCAGAAATGGTGAAAGAAATACTCATGTCATCTCATTATCACAGTAATATTCTGGACAAAAAAATGGAAAGGTCACACTTATGATTGTACCAAAGCGTAAATGGAAAGTGAACATGGATTTCTAAAAACATCCATGTCCAGGTTGCCTAATGCTGTCAATTGTCAATCCTATTGGTGACTACATATTTGTTTTTTTCCTAATTTATATATTCAAACTCAACCCTGTTGAAAATGTCTAATTCTATCACTCACTTTATACTTTGCCTGATTTCGTAATGTTTCTATTGATATCTGCTTTTCTACATATTTTCCCCAGTTCAACATAGTGACTGACTCTTCATATGTTCTGACATTTACATTCACTCAACAACCGAAAGTCTATTGCTAAAGAACTTTTGGTCCAAATCCTATACTCACTCTTCTTCCTAAACCTACCGACTATCTTCCTAATCCTACTGAATATCCCTTTTTGACCTGATGTTCTCTTCTAAATTCAATCATCCAATGTACAAGGTCCTATGCCATTGTATATCGAATTATCTGAGGCATTTTTGCAGAACATCATTCAAAGCTAAGTATCCCAATCAAGGGCAAAACCCTTCTGGGCTTCAAATCATACCTAGATTTCTGTTTTCCTACTTATATTTCACCTCTATATTCTTGTAAATATTGCAGGTTCCCAATACCATTATTCATCACACAGAATCATTCGTAACCCAAATCAAACCTGTTTTTAACCAGAAGTATACACTGTTCCCTCAATCATTTTACAGAATAGCAGGGACAGAGTGGTTCTTACAATACAGGAAAGTTGGGGACCTTCCACCTGATGAGAACCTCAAATGTCCATGCACAAATGATACCTGGAGAAGTTGAAGGCAGGTATGAAGCACCTGAGAGAGCAAAAGTCATCTTCCATGGCAAACAACCTGGTCAGGATGAAGGGATGTGTCTGAATCTGAATCTCTTTCTTCTTTTTGTAGAGAAGATGGACCACACCAGGCCTGAGTGGAGAGTTGTTCCCGGGTGCCAATGGTGATATACATTCTACCTTATGAAAGTGTCACAGGAAGCGTGGGCAACCTCCATTTTATGTTACCCTTTGAAGCAACTGTTAGGACAAAGTGGTTGCCAAGGCAGTGACCTCATTCAGTTCCAAAGAATGTGACATACCTCATTTCCTTGGTGATGGAACTCTCTGAACTTGGTATCCAAGAAGCCAGGCACCCAGAGGCAGTCCCAGTCCCAGTCCCAGTGGGCTCACTTGTTTGGATTTACCAAGGACAGAGTCAGTTTTCTTGGTACCTAATGATGTGAGGATGGCCAAATGCCAGGAGAGCTCTCAAGATGGACCTTTCCTGAGAAAACAGGTAGTGGCTAACCACTTTTTCCTGACATCTTCACAGAGTTGGTCAAGGAAACAAGATCTGAGAGAAGACAGGCCATTTCGGGCGAACATAGTATGGCCCACCAGTCAGAGGACACTCCGGATAGTCACAGACCTACTTGGGGGAAGGAGGTGCCTTTGTGGGAGTGGGATTGGGTTTGTTGTTTTGTTTCATGTTCTGAGAATAGACAGGAAAGGCGGTTTGTTTGGTTTGGAGTGGACAGTTTCTAGTAAGTCATTTGACATGGCGAGTGTTTCTGTTTCTGTGTATCCCACTGTGTCCGTTGTTGTAGACATTAGAAAAGAGAATGCATTAATGGATGTGTCCTGTCTAGTATAAATCATCCCATAATTCATCCTGCCCAATATATGAATGGACTGCAGCTTGTCTTATCGATGTGCAACACCTGCTATCTTTCTAAGTTGTTGTTTTCTTCCTGAATTCTGGCCACTCTCCGAAATAGGCTCATGGATTTGTGTCCAAAATTTGTACCACCTCCAAGCTCTGTGACATGGCCATGTCCTGGATAGCTGAAGAGAATGGCGAGCATCTCAGAAAACCCAGATATCAGTGTGACTAGGAAAGTCTCAGTGCAGAAACCCTGCTTTGGGCCTTTGCTTACTTATTGTTGTGTTGCACTGAATGTCAGGAAGGTCTTTGCCTCAGGCCACCCCTTTGTGAAGCCTGAAGAAAACAGTTTTCAAATGGAAATGAATGGGCCTCACCTGTGGCTCTTTGCTTAATTGCTTTGGAAAGGGATGTGTCTTTATCAGCCTCTTGGGCCTGTGTGTGGCTGTGACTTAGATTCTCAGCACCTGATGGATCTTAAGAATGATCCCATGTGAGCTTCCAAAACCAAAATGGCAAAAAATTTCATTCATTGTGGATGAAGTCTCTTGCCTTCCTCTGTTAGGTTCCTGCACTCCATCAAATGACAATAGGGATTCTTTGGGTCAAATGAGTTATTCAAAGCCCTGCAGAGGTGCTTGTGTTTTCGCATGACTCTAAATCACCTAAAGAATCGATACCTAAAATCAGTAGGCCTCAAATTGGAGAAACAAAGAAGTATTAATGGCAGGATTATTTGTTCACTCCTGGTTCACAGAAACGGTGTCCAGGCTACCCTGACTTTAGGCAAATGAGGGGCAAACGAGCTGATTTTGGACACTGTCTTGGGCTGCGCCCCTCTTGGAAACCTCCAGCCAGAGGTTAAGATGATTGACTATATGGAATAAGATGAAGGCCATGTGGGAGTGTTTTGGTTTTAATTTTGGTCATTTGTGTTGCATTGGAAAAAATAACTGGGTCCACGTGGGCTTGAACTCTGGTGTGATTCCCCTTAGAGACTGGGTTTTGGAACTGAACTCAGAGAAGCATTGCCATGAATTTTGTTAGGAATTTAAGAGGCCACGCATGAAAGTCCCTCTTGGAAACTGAGACCTAGGCCCCGGGTGGATTTCCACAGAGGCCTGGGAATCTCAGCAAGGATATCACATGATTTTATTCTTAAAGAAATGGCAGCCATAGTTGAGAGTCAAAACACACATGGACCTCACATTGTAGACCTCAATGGGCCTGGCCTAATGTGACCTTTTGTCCACTCTTTGGGAAGCCGTGCCTGTGAGAGTTCTCCAGAGATTTCATTGAAATGAGCTTCCTCACCATTTAATGTTTGCTGAATGAACTGAAACCCACAGTGCCTCCAACTTCATGCTTGAAAAATGGCTAGATAAATACCATGAAATTTTTGAAATTCCTATGACCATGTGGCACTGGAGAAACATTGGATGTCCTGTTTCTCATTATGAGTATACCAGACAGTGCCTTGATTTACTGAGTTTCATGAAAATGATGTAGAACATATTTGTTTATGCAAATATGTGCTACACAAAATCTTCCTACTCTCATTCACAACAATACCTTGACACTATCTTTGCCCCAAGTAAGACAAAATAAAAGAAGAAGAGTTAGAAAATCTGTGAATACATATCAGGAATGGAACATGATTGCGAGTTCACAATCTTGGAGGTGGTAGAGGAGTTTCCAAAAGTAAGGGACAGGGTAAATATTGCACAAATATGGAGATGTGCCAGCCTAAAGACTTCTGGAGAACCTGCCTCTGAGGTTGGCCACTTGAAGTATATGTTGTTGTCAGGACCTATGGCTTTTTTTCTAGTGAGACCACCAAAGCTGGGTCTCCATCTATGTGACCTGCAGAACATGGTTTCTTATTTTCCAAAGAAAGTGAGGCAGCAAGGCTGAATTCTCTCTTTGTAAGTAAACTCTTGCCACTGAAGGCTAAGTGTGGCCCCGTGTGGACTGTGAAGCCATTTGGTAATCCTCCACTTTTCATGGTGTTCTTGCTGCTGCACTGGGAGTTTGGTATTGGCTTCAGGAAACACAAGAAATTCAACTGGGTCACAGTGCTGGAGGGAGATCTGTCACGTGTTGTGCGTCAGGGTCTGCAGGAGAATGCACCAACCAGGCTTCTATCCCACATAGCTTGCCCCCTTGACCATAGCAACCTGATTCTGAACATTGACCTGAAACCTCTCCATTCAACAAGATGCCTTTACATACAAGGGTCTGCTGGCTGCACCATGTCAGTTACAAGCCTTTTGGCAGATCCACATAATCCCAACACAGAAGTTTTATCACAGACATGCAAAACACTCCTCTAGGCCCACTACTCAACAGACTTTAACTTACACTGTTCTACACCATTTTCATGAAACCAAGTCAATCAAGGCACTGTCTGGTACACTCATGATCAGCAACAGGAAATCCAAAGTGTATCCAGTGACACCTGGTGATGGGAATTTCAAATTTTTATGATGTTTATCTAGCCATTTTTCAAGGATGAGGTTGGAGGCACTGTGGGATTTAATTCATTCTGGAAACATCAAATGGTGAGAAAGCCCATTTCAATGAAACATCTGGAGAACTCTCACAGGCAAGACTTCCCAAAGAGTGGCCAAATGATCAAATGAAGCCAGGCCCATTGAGGTCTACAATGTGAGGTCCATGTGTGTGTTTACTCTCAACTATGGCTGTCAAGTCTTAAAGAATAAAATCATGTGATATTCTGGCTCAGATTCCCAGTGCTCTGTGGGAAGCCCCCTGGACCTAGATCTCAGTTTCCAAAGGCCACTACCATGTGTGGCCTCCAAAAATCCCAACACAATTCATGGCAATACATCTCTGCAGTAATTTCCAAACTCAGTCTCTAAGAAGACTCACACAAGAGTTCAAGCCAAGGTGGACCCAGTCATCTCTTCCATGAGCCAAACAAATAACCACAATTAAAACCAAAATACTCCCACATGGCTCTCAAATACTTCCACATAGACACTCATCATTACCTCTGGCTGGAAGTTTCCATGAGGGGCGCAGCTGAAGACAGTATCCAAAATATGCTCCCTACCCTCATTTGTCTAAAGTCAGGGTGGCTTGACAACCTATCTGTGAACAAGGAGTGATCAAATAGACCTGCCATTAATACTGCTCTGCTTCTCCAATTTGAGCCTAATGTCTGTGGGGTTTAGATTCTTTATGTGAATTGGAGTCATGAGAAAATCCAAGCACCTATGGGCTTGCCTCTGCAGGGCTTTGAAAAACTTTTTGAACCAAAGGATACCTATTCTCACTTGATGGAAATCAGGAACCTTACAGAGGAAGGCGAGAGACTTCATCCACAAGACTGCTCTTTTTCCATTTTGGTTTTGGATGCACACATGAGATCTTTCCTTAGATTCATCAGGTGGTGAGAATCTAAGTCACAGCCTCACACAGGGCCAAGAGGCTGATTCAGACACATCCCTTTCCATGGCAATTAAGCAAAGAGCCACAGGTGATGCTCATTATTTTCCATTAGAAAACTGTTTTCTTCAGGCTTCACAAAGGGGTGGACTGAGGCAAAGACCTTCCAGACATTCAGGGCAACGGAACAATAGGTAAACAAAAGGCCCAAATCAGTGTTTCTCCACTGACACTTTACTGGTCACACTGATATCTGAGTTTTCTGAGTTCCTCTCCATTCCCTTCATCTATCCAGTACAAGGCCATGTTACAGAGTTTGGAGGTGGTACATATCTTTTACACAAAACCATGAGCCTATTCTTGAGAGTGGCCAGAATTCAGGAAGAAAACAGGAACTTAGGAAGATAGCAGGTATTGCCCATTCATAAGGAAAGTCGTAGTCCATTCATAAATTTGGCAGGATGAATGCTGAGAAACTTTCTACTAGACAGAACACATCCATTGATGCATTCTCTTTTCTAATGTCTATAACCACAGACACAGTGGGATACACAAACCCACAACCACACCCACAAAGGCAACACTTTCCTCCAAGTTGGTCTGTGACTATCCAGAGTGTCCTCTGACTGGTGGGCCATACTATGTTCCCCAAAATTGCTTGTTCTGTCTCAAATCTGCTTTCCTTTGCCAACTCTTGAAGTAGTCAGGAGTCAGCGGTGAGCCAATACCTGCTTTATCAGGAAAGAACCATCTTCAGAGCTTCCCTGGCATTTGGCCATCCTCACATCAGTAGGTAAGTGCCGTAGCCCGGCTGGCTGGGCAAAATAACCGGGGGGGTGACGAACAACTTGTGTAGACTGATGCAGCAGGCCTGGAAGCCGTTTATTGTTGAATAAGAGCGGTATTTATACATTTTACACAGCCTATCTAATTAGCATGAAATAGATACAGCAGTCAAACAATAAGGAATCTCCACACTTAATGGCTCGCTTTTGTTACTTCACAAACCACTCCCTCTGGCATTTTGCCAGGCGCCATCCAGACTTCTTTACAGGCTCTAACATTTCTCTGGCAAAATAACAGGTGCCAATCTGACTTGTTTACAGACGTTAACATTTCCCCCTTTTGTTTAATTTAAATAAGGACCATAGTGTTTTTTACAGAAACACCATAAATAACCTGCTAGAAACAGAAAGGGAGGATACAAAATGTTACAATACCAATCCAATTGATGGCTCCATGCAAGAAGCCCTTGGAAAACTTATACCAGCAATGACACCGTTAGCAAAGATACCGAGTTACAAGTTGTTGTAGATTACAGTCTGTTGTCTCAGTCCAGATAAAGCAGTGTCTCAATAGATTAACTCAGAGTTCAGGTAAATCACAGTCCAGGTAAGTTCTCCAGGCAGCTAGCTTAAGTTGTAGTAGCAGAAACAGCGATAGCTCCGAAGTCTCCTCGGGTTCTCAGCCGAAGTTTCCTCCAGTTCTCAGCAACATTGTAAATTCTTCCACCTTTGTTTTCACTGGCACTTGGAGGAAGGCAGGAACTCCGGATGGCTAAAGAAAATCCTGTAGCATTTCACTAAGAAAACAACCTTCTGAACAATTTTAGTACATTATCTCAAGGTTTTTTACATTTGAAATAAGCCTTAATAGTACTCATTACTCATCAGCCTGCAGGTGTGGGAGACCCATTGTAGTTACTGGCCTTGGAAATGATCAAACTTCAGGGATGCCAGTGGCATCTTCTGCCAGCTGTAGCATCCTGGGCAGCCCCAGATGGCCCCAGGGAGAGTCCTGGGCTCAAACTTCTTCCGGGCACAGGGAGCAAAAGCCTGCGAGACTGTGCCTTCAGGTCAGGTCTAGATTTGGGCTCACAGTGGTGATCCGCTCCCCCGGGCAGGGGGGCGGGGAAGAGCCCTCAACTGCCTCTTGGAAAATTCTTACTGCGCCATGATCGGCTTGGGCAGGTGGCAGCCGCCTTGTCATTTCACGCACCCTCCAGTATCGAAAAGTATTCAGTAATAGCCTTTTGCTGCAACTTTTTTCCTGATAATCCTTCTTCTTCTGAACTTTCTTTTTCTTTCTGACTAGAGTTTCTGGGCTTTTATCAACACATGCCCTAACTATTCTTGGTTCCACTGGGGTGCCTTTTTCTCTTATCAATTTACTTCTCACCCCTTCCATATTTTCATCACAAAGACAATACAACATTTCAAGACAAAACAAGACACAAACATACTGCATCAATCTTCTCCATTTTCTCGAAATGGTCATTTTTCCTATCGCCCTATCTGCCTAGGGACGAGCAGATTGCTCCCGTCCTATCTATGGACAGAAAGCTTTTTTCGACCCTTACCCGTGAGTGTCCCAGGGCTCCCCTTAACGGGCCACCATCTGCCGCAGTCCCGCTGCAGCAGAATAACCTGGGGGGTGACGAATAACTTGTGAATGTTGATGCAGCAGGAATGAGAGCCGTTTATTGTAAGATCTGAGCGATATTTATACATTTTACACAGCCTATCTCATTAGCATAAAATAGATACAGCAGTCAACCAATAAGGAATCTTCACACTTAATGGCTCGCTTTTGTTACTTCACAAACCACTCCCTCTGGCATTTTGCCAGGCACCATCCAGACTTGTTTACAGACTCTAACATTTCTCCAGCAAAATAACAGGTGCCAATCTGACTTGTTTACAGACCTTAACAGGTAAGAAGAAAGACTGACTCTGTCTTTGGTAAATTCAAACAAGTGAGACCACTGGGACTGGGATTGGTAATGGCTCTGGGTGCCTGGCTTCCTGGATCCCAAGTTCAGAGACTTTCATCACCAAGGAAGTGAGGTGTGGTCACTTCTTTCAGGAACTGAATGAGGTCACTGCCTTGGCTACCACTTTGTCCTAACAGTTGCTTCCAAGGGTTCCATGAGATGGAGGCTGCCCCTACTTCCTGAGACAATTTCATATGTTAGAATGGTATATCAACCATACGCACCTGGGAAGAGCTTTCCACACAGGCCTGGTTTGGTCTACTCTACATTAAGAAGAGTGAGGCTGATTCAGACACATTCCTTCATCCTTCCAGGTTGTTTGCCATGGAGATGTCTTTTGCTCTCTCAGGTCCTTCAAAGCTGCCTACATCTTCTCCAGAGATCATTTCTGCACGTACCTTTGATGTTCTCAGCAGGTGGAAGATCCCATACATTCTTGTATTGTAAGACCAACACTGTCGCTGCTCTTCAGCAAAGTTAGATTGAGGGAACAGTGTATGATTAGTGTTATTAACATGTTCGATATGGGTTAGGAACCATTCTGCTGCATGAATAATGGTATTGGGAACCTGTGATATTTACAAGAATATAGAGGTGAAATATATGTACGAAAACAGAAATCTAAGTAAGATTTGAAGCCCAGAAGGTCATTTGTCCCTTGATTGGGATACTTAGCGTTGAATTACATTCTGCACAGATGTTTCAGATAAATCGATATACAATGGCATAGGACCTTTCACCTTGGATGATTGAATGTAGAAGAGAACATCCAGTCAAAAAGTGATAGTGGGTAGGATTAGGAAGATAGTCGGTAGGTTTAGGAAGAAGAATGAGTGTAGGATTTGGAACAAAAGTTCTTTAGAAGTAGGGTATCGCAAAGAGAGTGAATGTAAATATCAGCACATGTGACGAGGAAGTCACAATGATTAACTGGGGAAAATATGTAGGAAAGCAGATATCAATAGAGACATTACAAAATCAGGCAAAGTATAAAGTGAGTGACAGGATTAGACATTTTCAACATGGTTGAGTTTGAATATATAATCTTTGGAAGAAACAAATATGTAGTCACCAATAGGATTTTCATTTGAGAGCATTAGGCAACCTGGACATGGATGTTTTTAGTAATCCATGTTCACTTTCCATTTAGGTTTTGTACAATCATAAGTGTGACCTTTGCTTTTTGTGTCCAGAATATTACTGTGATAAAATGTATATGTAGATCAGGTGACATGAGTATTTCTTCCACCATTTCTGGGAGCTATATTTTGAGGACGTATAAATTAGTATTGGGGGTACAAAGAGGTGTACCTGTGTCTATGAATATAGAGATAATTCGTGAATAGACTGTACTGTGAATAAATAATATAACTGGTTCCACTTTAAATAATGGATTGAATTGATATCTGAAACTAAGTAAGAAATCTTATATTGATATAGAACCATTCATTCCAACCAGTTACACATCTAATGGTAATATTAGTGTTATGGTTTATTGTGACGGGTTTGTGAGTTTTGCTTCAAATGTGATAATGGAAATTGAAAATAATGTGTTTGGAAAGAAGTCTCATGAAAAGAGCAGTCAAGAAACATGGAGGAATACATGTGTTCTCAAGCAGGAAGTGATTGAAAGTGAAACAAATGCCTATAAATTTGCGAAATTTTGATGAGACATATATGCTATGATGTGCATAAACTGAAGAAATAGTAATGTACCAGTGTTGAATAAAAATGAACGTCAAAATGCACATCATGTCTACTTGCATTGATGTTCAACTGGGTCAGTTACTGTAGAAATATTAGGATTTTGGGGGGGGATTAATAATACAATTTATTTTAGCACTAGCATGCCACAGAATGTAGAGGAAAGATCAATGGATTTTTAGTTATAGCACTAATAATCTAACATTTAGTGACTATTTTGGATAGTCTAAAATTACATAAGGCTATGTAACATAATTTTTTTTATTTAACATTCATCAAAGCTTGGAATTTTCATAATATTTCTTCTTTTTTATTTTTTATTTTTTCAGTTGTTGATTGACCTTCATTTTGTTTATTTGTATGTGGTGCTGAGAATAGAACCATGTGCCTTACACATGCTAGAAAAGCATGTTACCACTGAGCCACAAACCCAGCCCCTCCACTTTTATCTTAACATCATACACTCATGTCCCTCTTCTTTACTCACTTTCTTCCCCATTTTCCCCCTTCTCTCCCTTCCTTTTTCGTTTCCCCTCCATATCTATTTTTCTCTCATGTCATTACAAACAGTAGTATGCTATGAAATTTAAGTTTAAGACTGTTTTTTATAGTCATTCTTTTTCTTGAGAAAATCTAAAAATTATAATCACCTGATAGATATATTACAATACATTTATTACACATATGTATCTATATTCATGCATATGCATTACATATATTATATATATATACATATATATTTAAAAGTACTTTGATTTTCCTGTTAGAAATAATATAGACCAAGTCTTTCTTAATTCTCAATTCTTCCATAATTAACATCTTACAGTGAAAATCAAATAAACATATTTAAGTAAAAAGGTATCATTCTTATTTATCAATACTGATAATTTAAGGTTTTATATCACATTAAGCTGTAATATGGCATATTAACTCTTATGAATTAGAGAAATTTTATTTGAACAACCTATTATTTAAGGACCATATGCACTGACATTTTAAATGGCGTTCTTGTGATTTCTATTTCTATCAATTGTGTATTAATTGCCAAATACTTATTTTAGTACTTTTCATGTTCATAATTGATATAAAGTCAATTGTTTAATTCTTCTTGTAAGTAGTTACTTATTACAGTAGGGACATTATTAATAATACAACATCTTTATAAGAAAAATGGTACAAATTTATTTTCATGCAAAATTAAGAATAATTGCATGCTCTAAATGTTTGATTGTTGATACATATAATAAAGAGCTTTTGATGAGTCTCTTCCCCAGTAAAACATAAAATGCAAAGATAATGTCCAAATAAAGATAAGAAAAATACACATTATCAGCTAGAAACTATTAAATAAAAGATGAAAAGAACAATCCAACACATTGTACGAACTTGTCAGATGAGGTAGTATTCTGGAAGAATAGCCTAAGACTAGACCTTGTCCATGTCAAAATATTCACGAAAAAAATGAAGTATGAAAAGTGTAGAAAATGCTATGAATTTTTCATGAAGATAGGTGAATTATCCTTTCATCTCAATTTATGTGCATTTTCTGGTAAAATAAATTTGTGATATTTACAACTACACAAAACAAAGTTTCTGCATAGCAAAATGAATACATCTGAACCCATTTTTAGCTGATTTCTTCCCACTAAATTTTAAACCTTTATTTATTTATTTATTTATTTTTATTGGTTGTTCAAAACATTACAAAGCTCAAGATATATCATCTTTCATACATTTGACTCAATTGGGTTATGAACTCCCATTTTTTCCCCAAATACGAATTGTAGAATCACATCGGTTACACATTCACACTTTTACATAATGGCATATTAGTGACTGTTGTATTCTGCTACCTTTCCTATCCCCTACTATCCACCCTCTCCTCCCCTCCCATCTTCCCTCTCTACCTCATCTGCTATTGTTCAATTCTCTCCATTGTTTCCCCCCCACTTCCCCTCACAACATTTTATATGCGATTTTGTGTAACATTGAGGGTCTCCTACAATTTTCATAAGCTTTCCCTTCTCTCTCCCTTTCTCTCCCCCCATTCGTCTTTGTTTAATGTTAATATTTTCCTCATGCTCTTCCTCCCTGTTCTGCTCTTATTTGCTCTCTTTATATCAGAGAAGACATTTGGCATTTATTTTTTAAGGACTGGTTAGCTTCGCTTAACATAATATGCTCTAATGCCATCCATTTCCCTGCAAATTCTATGATTTTGTCATTTTTGTGCTGTGTAATACTCCATTGTGTATAGATGCCACATTTTTTTTATCCATTAATCTATTGAAGGGCATCTAAGTTGGTTCCACAGTCTAGCTATTGTGAATTGTGCCGCTATGATCATTGATGTGGCAGTATCCCTATAGTACGCTCTTTTAAGATCCTCAGGGAACAGTCCAAGAAGGGTGATAGCTGGGTCAAATGGTGGATCCATTTCCAGCTTTCCCAGGAATATCCATACTTCTTTCAAAATTGGCCTCACCAATTTGCAGTCCCACCAGCAGTGTACAAGTGTACACTTTTCCCCACATCCTCGCCAACACTTATTGTTGTTTGACTTCATAATGGCTGCTCATCTTACTGGAGTAAGATGGTATCTTAAGGTGGTTTTGATTTGCATTTCTCAGACTGCTAGAGATGGTGAGCATTTTTTCATGTACTTGTTGATTGATTGTATGTCCTCCTCTGTGAAGTGTCTGATTAGGTCCTCGGCCCATTTGTTGATTGGGTTATTTGTTATCTTATTGTTTAATATTTTGAGTTCTTTGTATATTCTGCATATTAGGGCTCTATCTGAAGTGTGAGGGGTAAAAATTTGTTCCCAGGATGTAGGCTCTCTATTTACCTCTCTTATTGTTTCTCTTCTTGAGAAAAAAACTTTTTAGTTTAAGTAAGTCCCATTTGTTTTTTTCTTGTTATTAACTCTTGGGCTATTGATGTCTTATTAAAGAATTTGGAGCCTGACCCCACAGTATATAGATCGTAGCCAACTTTTTCTTCTATGAGACGCAGTGTCTCTGATTTGATATCTAGCTCCTTGATCTATTTTGATTTAACTTTTGTGCATGGTGAGAAAACGGGATTCAGTTTCATTTTGTTGCATATGGATTTCTAATTTTCCCTGCACCATTTGTTGAAGATGCTATCCTTCATCCATTGCATGTTTATAGCCACTTTATCAAATATAAGAAAGTTGTAATTTTGTGGATTGGTTTCTCTGTCCTCCATTCTATACCATTTGTCCACCTGCCTGTTTTCGTACCAGTACCACACTGTTTTTGTTACTATTGCTTTGTAGTAAAGTTTGAACTCTGGTATCGCTATACCTCCCGATTCACACTTCCTGCTTAGAATTTCTTTTGCTATTCTGTGTCTTTTGTTTTTCTATATGAATTTCATGATTGCTTTATCATTTCTACAAGAAATGCCATTGGGATTTTGATTGGCATTGCGTTAAACCTGTATAGAACTTTGGGTAATTTCGCCATTTTGATGAATTTAGTTCTGCCTATCCATGAACAGGGTACATTTTTCCATCTTCTAAGATCTTTTTCTATCTCTCTCTTTAGGGTTCTGTGGTTTTCACCTCTTTTGTTAGGTTGATTTCCAAGTATCTTATTTTCTTTGAGGATATTGTGAATGGAGTGGTTTTCCTCATTTCAATTTCAGAAGTTTTGTTGCTGATATACAGGAATGCCTTTGATTAATGCGTGTTGGTTTTATATCCTTCATTTATTAACTCTAGCAGTTTCTTTGTAGACCCTTTTGGGTCTGTTAAATATATTACCATGTCATCCACAAATAGCGATAATTCAAGTTCTTCTTTTCCTATTTTTATGCCTTTAATTTCTTTTGTCTGTCTAATTTCTCTGGCTAGTATTTCAAGAACTAAATTGAATAGAAGTGGTGATAGAGGGCATCCCTGTCTTGTTCCAGATTTCAGAGGGAATGCCTTCAGTTTTCTCCATTTAGGATGATCCTAGCCTGAGGTTTAGCATATATAGCTTTTACAATGTTGAGGTAAGTTCCTGTTATTTCTAGTTTTTCTAGTGTTTTGAACATAAAGGGATGCTGAACTGTGTCGAATGTTTTTACTACATCTATCGAGATGATCATATGGTTCTTGTCCTTAAGTCTATTGATGTGGTGAATAGCATTTATTGATTTCCGTATATTGAACCAGCCTTGCATTCCAGGGAAGAATCCTACTTGATCATGGTGCACAACTATTTTGATATGCTTTTGGATTCAATTCACACGGATTTCATTGAGAATTTTTGCATCCAAGTTCATTAGAGATATTGGTTGTAGTTTTTTTTTTTTGAAGTGTCTTTGTCTGGTTTTGGGATCAGGGTGATTTTGGACTCCGAGAATGAATTTGGAAGAGCTCCTTATTTTTCTATTTCTTGATATAGCTTGAAAAGTATTGGTACTAATTCTTCTTTGAAGGTTTTTTTGAACTCTGCTCTATACCCATCAGGTCCAGGGCTTTTTTTGGTTGGTAGTATTTTGATGGCTTCTTCTATTTCTTCCTTTGTTTTTGGTCTGTTTAAATTGTGTGTGTCTTCCTGACTGAATCTGGGCAGATCGTATGACTTAAGAAATTTGTCGATATTTTAACTATCTTCTATTTTATTGGAATATAGGGTTTCAAAATACTTTCTAATTATCTTCTGTATTTGTGTACTGTCTGTTGTGATATTGTCTTTTTCATTCCATATGTTAGTAATTTCAGTTGTCTCTCTTCTTCTCATCCTTAGCATGGCTAAGGGCCTGTAAATCTTATTTATTTTTTCAAAGAACCAACTTTTAGTTTTATCAATTTTTTCAATGTTTTTTTTTGTTTCAATTTCGTTGATTTCTGCTCTAATTTTAATTATTTCTTGTCTTCTACTACATTTGCTGTTGTTTTGCTCTTCCTTTTCTAGGTTTTTGATGTGTACTGTGAGTTTATTTATTTGTTGTTTTATTCTTTTTTTGAGGAAAGAACTCCAAGAAATGAATTTCGCTCTTAAAACTGCCTTCTTTGTGTCCCATAGATTCCAGTACGATGTGTCTGTATTGTCATTTGATTCTAAAAATATTTTTATCTCCTCCTTTATGTCTTCTGTAACCCATTGATCATTCAGTAGAATATTGTTCATTTTCCATGTGATGTAGGATTTTTCCTTCCTTCTTTTATCATTGATTTCCAGTTTCATTCCATTATGATCAGATATGGTGCATGGTATTTTCTCCACGCCTTTATATTTACTAAGAGTTGCCCAATGGCATAATATATGGTCTAACTTGGAGTAGGATCCATGTGCTGCTGAGAATAAAGTGTATCCACTTGATGATGGTTGATGTATTCTATATATGTCGGTTACATCAAGGTTATTGATTGTGCTGTTGAATTCTATAGTTTCTTTATTCAGTTTTTGTAGAGGATCTGTCTAATGGCGAGAGCGGTGTGTTGAAGTCACCCATAATTATTGTGTTGTAGTCTATTTGACTCTTGAACTTGAGGCGAGTTTGTTTTATGAGCATTGCAGCTCAATTGTTTGGTGCATACCAATTGATAATTGTTATGTCTTGTTGGTGGATGGTTCCTTTTAACAATATATAGTGTCCTACTTTATCCCTTTTGATTAATGTAGGTTTGAAGTTGATTTTATATGATATGAGTATGGCCACTCCTGCTTGCTTCCGAGGGCCATATGAGTGGTATGATTTTTCCCAACCTTTCACTTTCAGCCTGTGTATGTCTTTACCTTTCATATGAGTCTCTCGAAGGCAGCATATTGTTGGATTTATTTTTTTGATCCAGGTTACTAGCCTATGTCTCTTGATTGGTGAGTTTACATTTTTAACATTTAAGGTTACAATTGAAATATGATTTGTACTTCCAGTCATGTTTATTTATTTATTTATTTTAATTTGGGTAGTTTTTACTTTTTGGTTTTTTTCTTACCCCTTTACTGAGATACCTCCCGCTGTTAGTTTTGGGCACTATTTTTCAATTCCTCTTCTTGTAGTATTTTGCTCAAAATGCTTTGCAGTGCTGGTGTTCTGTCTGCGAATCCTTTTAGCTTTTATTTATCAGGAAGGACTTAATTTCATTGTCAAATCTGAAGCTTAATTTTGTTGGATACAGTATTCTTGGTTGGAATCCATTATTTTTCAGTGTTTGAAATACATTGTTCAAAGATCTTCTCGCTTTCAATGTCTGTGATGAAAAATCAATTGTTAACCTTATTGGTTTACCCCTGAATGTTATCTGCCTACTTTCTTTCGTAGCTTTTAATATTCTCTCCTTGTTCTGTATGTTGGCTATCTTCATAATTATATGTCTTGGAGTTTGTCTATTATGGTTTTGAATGTTTGAGGTCCTGTAGGCTTCCAGGATATGGCAATCCATTCCATCTTTCATCTCTTGGAAGTTTTCTAGAATTATTTCATTTAATATGTTGTTCATTCATTCGGTTTGAATTTCTATGCCTTCTTCTATCCCGATGACTCCCAATTTTGTTTTTTTTATGACATCCCATATCTCTTGAATAGTTGCTCATGGGATTTAAGCATGTTTTCTGTGTTGACTATATTCTTTTCAAGTTGACAAACTTTGTCTTCATTATCTGATGTTCTGACTTCTACTTGATCTAGTCTATTTGTAATATTCTTGTTTGAGTTTTTAATTTGGTTTATAGTTTCCTGCATTTCTAGAATTACTGTATGATTTTTTAAAAGATCTCTATCTCCTGGTAAAGCTTGTTCTTTGCCATTTGAATTTGTTTGTTTAATTCATTTTCAAAATATACTTTTATCCTTAGACTTGCTGCCTCATGTCTTCTCTCTTATTCCTTTCCATCTGAGTTAGGTATGACTTAAGTTTTTTCCCTATCCCTGTTTCTGATGCTTCTAGGTTCTCCTGTAGTATTAAGTTGTCCTTCATTGTTTGTACACCTTGTTTTCCCTTGTTTTTTCATGATGTTCACGTCATTTTCCAGCTCTATTTGATTGCTGTGTTTCTGCTCTCTTCTATAGATTTGTTATGGGTTTATATATCTCTGTTTTCTCTCCTTTGTGTTGGTAGACTATGCCTGCTTAAGTGGATTCCGCTGTTAAGGAATTCTGACGGCCGAGCTCCAGTGATGTCACCTCTCTGCTGTGGTGGGCCCCAGGCTCCTTGCCGGAGTGTCCGAATTGGGTGGGTGGACTGGATTGTCTCTGGTTGGTTTCAGCTCCCGGTCGCTGGCAGGCCGGCAGTCTCCAGCCACCCAGTAGCGCGGGCAGCTTGTGGTCTGTCTTCAGCTGGTGGGTGATCTCTAGCCACACAGTTGCGCGTTCGGTCGCCGGCAGGCGCGCGTTCTCCAGCCGTCAAGACATAGCGTCAGCAGGTGGGCTGGCGCCAGCAGGAAGGTGGTCTCCAGTTGCCCAGTCACACTGGCAGTGGGCCGGCGTTCTCCAGCCAGCCAGTCAGGAGGGCCTGGCCTCTAGTCCCCTGGTTTATCCTGCTAGTCCTGATTTCTCCTGCAAGACCAGATTTCTCCTGAGTGATGCTTCTCGGCAGCTCAAACTGTTCTCTGGGTCTGCCGTTTGTTGGGTGGGGAGGGTGTCTATTGGGAACCCTGGAACTCTATTGTTTTAATTTTTTTCGCTTGCCCATCGCCCCGCACTGGCTAGACAAGTTTCATTTTTGCCGCTGATGGGAAGGGGAGATGAAGGTCAGGTGCCTCTAGTTTTCCCCCAGTCTTTATGCAGACTTGCTCTGATTATTCCTCCCCCAAAAGCCTAGGAGATATTTTATGCGAATTCCCCTCTGTATGTGAGATGAGCTGAGAAACACACACCTGTTTTATTCTTGCAATCTGTCAGGGAGTGGTGGTGGTTACTTCAGCTCTCCAAGATGGTGGCTGTTGGTTTCCTTTGTGGAGTTTCTGCTTTGGGGCATAGAAATGTACTGCTAACTTCCCCGTCTGAAATCCCGAATTCAGCTGGGGGCTCAGTGGATGCTCAGCCAGCAGGATTCCACAGAATCCGCAGCAACATTTCTCCCTGCTTGCTGGTCGCTTCTCGGTGGTGCCTCACCATTTGTAGACACAGGGCAGGTCACGCGGATCAATCAGAATGGATCTCCAGTTGCACAAGTGGCTTGTGTTTGAGACTCAATTACCGGACCTCGGTGGTGGAAATCATTCTTCTAGGTTTCGGTAAACACCCATTTTCCTGTAAGATCCTAACAAGATAGTTTTTCATTGCTCAAACTCGTTATTCACTTGCGCAGTGGCAGGGTACACTCGGTGTGATACACTGTCTTCACAGCCATCTTGCAATGCCGAAATATTAGGATTTGGATGCACCATTTACTGAAAACTGTTTCAGTACTAGGAAAAAATATGTATTTCAGGTGAATGAATATTTCTGAGAATAATTTTTTAAAAATTGGATTATAAATCCACATACATGAATATGAATGAATTTAGGGAGTGCAAAATAAGACACAAATATTTCATATTTTGAAAAATCTGGAGAGTATATATATATATATATATATATATATATATATATATATATATACACACACACACACACACACACAGACATTAAAAACTAGCAATATATATGCCAATCAAAATTCATCATGAAATACATATCATCCACAGACCCAAAAATATTCATATACTGAACATGGATTTATGTATAATGTTGTTCAACTAGGAGGCTTACCCATAGTTTGAATTTTCAGTTCCAACAGCATTTAGGAGGAGTGATCTCTTCTCACAATTTGTATTTGCCAAGTCAGTCACCTCACAAAAATGTACGTGTGATACCAGGTACAATTCTATATGTGCATATAAAATTACATGTGCTGAATAGGCTACAGAGAAAAGGAGACAGGAATTCACATATTTGTTAACTTTCAAAACACACGGAGAACTATTTCAACAAAAAAAATGACTAGATTTATAACTCCTACCCTATATAATGCAAAAGGCAATTCCAACTATACACCATGCCTCCTCTGAACTGCTTGTATTTCTATTCTGTTTTGGTTATTATTCTCTATCATATTACGATTAGTAGTCAGAGTCTAGTATGGTAGGGGTTAGAGTCAGGGATTCAGTATTTCGAATGGAAAATTGGAAAATGTATCCAATGTGTATGCAAATATGTGCCACACAAAATCTTCCCACTCCTCCAGAACAATGGCTTGACATTATCTTCGCCCCAAGTAAGACATAATTAGAGGAGAAGAATTAGAAAATCAGTGAATACTTCTCTGGAATGTAATATGCTAAGAAGTTCACTACCTTGAAGGTGGTACAGGAGTTTCCAAAAGTAAGGGACAGGGTGAACACTCCATAAACTTGGAGCTCTGCTGGCCTAAAGATTTCTTGAGAAATTTCCTCTGAGGTTGGGCACTTGAAACATATGTTGTTATGAGGAGCTTTAACTTCCTTTGTACTGAGATCATCAAAGCTGGGTCTGCACCTATGTGACCTGTAAAACATAGTTTCTTATTTTCCAATTAACATGAGACACCAGTCCTGAATTTGATCTTTGTAGGTAAACTGTGGCCACTGGGTTCTAAGTGTCTCCCTGTGTGGACTGTGAAGCCATTTGTTCATCCTCCAATTTTCATGGTGTTTCTTGCTGCTGTATTTGCTTATGAAGTAAAAAAAAGATCACCTGGGACACAGTGCTTGAGGGAGTTCTGTCACGTGTGGTGGGTCAGGGTCTGCAAGAGAATATACCAACAATGCTTCTATTCCACATAGCTTTTCCCCTTGACCACAGCAACATAATTCTCAACATTGCCCTGAAACCTCTCTATATAACAAGATACCATTACATATAAGGGTCTGCTGGCTGCACCATGTCAGTCACAAGGCATTTGGAAGCCAATGGAAGATCAACATGGCCCCACCACAGATGTTTTATCACACACCTCCCCTCCTCTGATCTAGGCCCACTACTCAGCAGGCTCCAATTTACTGGCATCTCTGTTATACACCATTTTGATGAAACCTAGTCAATCAAGGCACTGTCTGGTATACTCATGATCAGCAACCGGTTTTCCAAATTTTCTCCAGTGCCACCTGGTCATGGAAATTTCAATAATTTTATTGTATTTATCTAGCCATTTTTCACGGATGAAGATGGAGGCACTGTGGATTTCAATTTGTACAGGAACCATTAAATGATGAGAAACCTCATTTCGATGAATGCTCTGTAGAACTGTTAAAGACAAGGCTTCCCAGGGAGTGGCCAAAAAGTCACATAAAATCAGACCCATTGAGGTCTACAATGTGAGGTCCATGTGTGTTTTGACTGTCACCTATGCCTACCAAGTCTTTCAGAAAAAAAAAATCATGTGGTATCCTGGCTGAGATTCCCAGTGCTCTGTGGAAAGCCACCCTGGGCCTAGATCTCAGTTTCCAAGGGAGACTCTCATGCGTGCCCTCCTAGAATCCCAACACAATTCATGGCACAAGTTCTCTGAGATCAGATCCAGAATGCACTCTCTAAGTGTAATCACACCAGAGTTCAAGCCCATGTGGACCCAGGCATCTCCTTTAACAGCCACATAATGACCACAATTAAACCAAAACACTCCCACATGGCCCTCATCTTTTTCCATATAGATACTCATCATAACCTCTGGCTGGAGGTTTCCATGAGGGGCACATTCCAAGACAGTGTCCAAAATAAGCTCCCTTGCCCCTCATTTGCCTAAAGTCAGGGTGGCCTGGACATACTTCCTGTGAACCCGGAGTGATCAAATAGGCATGCCGTTAATACTGCACTGCTTCTTCAATTTGAGGCCTACTGAGTTAGAGGTATAGATTCTTTATGTAAATTAGAGTCATGAGAAAACCCAAGCACCTTTGCAGGGCTTTGAAGAACTCAATTGACACAAAGGATCCCTATTCTCACTTGATAGAGGTCAGGAACCTCACAGAGGAAAGCGAGACTTTATCCACAATGACTGGTGTATTTGCCATTTTGGTTTTGGATGCACACATGGGATCTTTCTTTAGATCCATCTGGTGCTGAGAATCTAAGCCACAACCTCACACAGGGCCAAGATGCTAATTCAGACACATCCCTTTCCAAAGCAATTAAGCAAAGAGCCACAGGTGATGCCCAATCATTTCCATTTGAAAACTGTTTACTTCAGGCTTCACAAAGGGGTGGCCAGAGCAAGAACTTCCTGACATTCAGTTCATCAGAACAATATATAAGCAAAATGCCCAAAGCAGGGTTTTTCCACTGAGATTTTCCTGGTCACACTGATATCTGAGTTTTTTGAGATGCTCGCCATTCCCTTCAGCTATCCAGTACATGGCCATCTCACAGAGCTTGGAGGTGGTATATATGTTGGACACAAAACCATGATCCTATTCTGGAGAGTGAACAGAGTTCATGAATAAACCTGGAAATTAGGAATGTATTAGGTTATGCCCATCTTTAAGTAAAGCCGCAAACCATTCATAAATTGGGCAGGATGAAATGGGAAGCTTTCTACTAGACAGGACACATCCATTGATGCACTCTCTTTTCTAATGTCTACAACCACGGACACCATGGGATACACAGACATAGAAACACTCTCCTTTTCAAACGACTTACGAGAAACAGTTCACTCCAAACCAAACAAACCACCTTTTTTTCCTATTCTCACAACATGAGACAAAATCACAAACTCACAACCACACCCACAAAGGCACCTTTTTACCCTAAGTAGGTCTGTGACTCTATGGAGTGTCCTCTGACTGGTGGGCCACACAATGTTCCCCCGAAATGTCCTGTCCTGTCTCAGATATGGTCTCCTTGGCCATCTCTATGAAGTTGTCAGGAGCCAGCGGTGGGCCACTATCTGCTTTTTCAGGAAAGGCCCCTATTCAGAGCTCTCTTGGCTTTTGGCCATTCTAACATCAGTAGGTACAAAGAAAGACTGACTCTGTCCTTGGTAATTCCAAACAAGTGAACCCACTGGGACTGGTACTGGGACTGGCTCTGTGTGCCTGGCTTCCAGGATTCTAAGTTCAGAGAGTTCCATCACCAAGGGAGTAAGGTGAGGTCACTTCCTTCAGGAACTGAATGAGGTCACTGCCTTGGCAAACACTTTATCCTAACAGTTGCTTCCAAGTATCTCATTAGATGGAGGCTTCCCCTACTTCCTGTGAAACATTCACAAGTTAGAATGGTATATCAACCATAGGAACCCGGTAATAGCTCTCCACACAGGCCTGGTTTGGTCCATCTCCTCTACATTGAGAAGAGAGGTTCTGATTCAGACACATCCCGTCATCCTGAGAGGTATTTTGCCATGGAAGATTACTTTTGCTTTCTCAGGTCCTCCATAGCTGACTACATATTCTCCAGGGATCATTTCTGCATTGAACTTGTGGTTCTCAACAGGTGAAAGATCCCCTACATTCCTGTATTGTAAGACCAACTCTGTCCCTGCTCTTCTTTAAATTTACATTGAGGGAACAGTGTATTGTTAGGGTTAATAAAATGTTTGATTTGGGTTAGAAATCATTCTGCTGGATGAATAATGGTATTGGGAACCTGCGATATTTTTAAAAATATAGAGGTGAAATATATAAATGAAAAAAGAAAGTCTAGGTAATTTTGAAGCCCAGAGGGGCAATGGGCCCTTCATTGGGATACTTAGCTTTGATTTACGTTGTGCACAGATATCTCAGATAAATCGATATACAATGGCATAGGACCTTGTTCCTTTTATGATTAAAATTCGAAGAGAACATCCAGTCAAAAAGGGATAGTAAGTAGGATTAGATAGATATTCGGTAGGTTAACAAAGAAGAGTGAGTATAGGATTTGGAACAAAAGTGCTTTAGCAATAGGGTTTGGGTTAAAGTGTGAAAGTAAATATCAGCACACTTGAAGGGTCAGTCACAATGATGAACAGTGGAAAATATGTAGGAAAGCAGATATCAATAGAGATATTACAAAATCAACAAATGGGCCAAGGACCTGAACAGACACTTCTCAGAAGAAGACATACAATCAATTAATAAGTACATGAAAAAATTCTCACCTTCTCTAGCAGTCAGAGAAATGCAAATCAAAACCACCCTAAGATACCATCTCACTCCAGTAAGATTGGCAGCCATTAGGATGTCAAACAATAATATGTGCTAGCGAGGATGTGGGGAAAAGGGTACACTTGTACATTGCTGGTGGGACTGAAAAATGGTGCGGCCATTATGGAAAGCAGTATGGAGATTCCTGGGAAAGCTGGGAATGGAACCACCATTTGACCCAGCTATCGCCCTCCTCGGACTATTCCCTGAGGACCATAAAAGAGCATGCTATAGGGATACCGCCACATCAATGATCATAGCAGCACAATTCACAATAGGCAGACTGTGGAACCAACCTAGATGCCCTTCAATAGATGAATGGATAAAAAATAATGTGGCATCTATACACAATGGAGTATTATGCAGCACTAAAAAATGACAAATTCATGGAATTTGCAGGGAAATGGATGGCATTAGAGCAGATTATGCTAAGTGAAGCTAGCCAATCCTTAAAATACAAATGCCAAATGTCTTCTTTGATTTAAGGAGAGCAATTAAGAACTGAACAGAGGGAAAGAGCATGAGGAAAATATTAACATTAAACTGAGACAAGTGATGGGAGGGAAAGGGAGAGAGAAGGGAAATTGCATGGAAACAGAAAGAACCCTCATCGTTATACGAAATCACATATACGAGGTTGTGAGGGGAAAGGGGGGGAAGGGAGAGAACGGAACAACAACAGATGAGGTAGAGAGGGAAGATGAAAGGGGAGGGGAGGGGGGATAGTAGGGGATAGAAAAGTCAGCAGAATACAACAGTCACTAATATGGCATTATGTAAACATTGTGAATGTGTAACTGATGTGATTCTGCAATCTGTATTTGGGGTAAAAATGGAAATGCATAACTCACTTGAATCAAATGTATGAAAGATGAAAAAAAAATTAAAAAAGTACTAAATTGGCTCATCGTAACAATAAAAAAAGAGATATTACAAAATCAGGCAAAGTATAAAGTGAGTGATATGATTAGATATTTGCAACAGGGTTGATTTTGAATATATAATCTTAGGAAGAAACAAATATGTAGTCACCAATAGGATTGATATTTGAGAGCATTAGGCAACCTGAACATGGAAGTAATCCATGTTCACTTTCCATTTAGGCTTTAGTACAATAATAAGTGTGAACTTTGCATTTTGTGTCCAGAATATTACTGTGATAAAATGTATATGTAGATTAGGTGACATGAGTATTTCTTTCACCATTTCTGCGAGTAATATTTTGAAGACATATACATAAGTATTGGTTGTACAAAAAGCTGTACCCTGTGTCTATGAATATACAGATAATGCATGAATAGACCATACTGTGAATAAATAGTATAGCTGGTTCCACTTTAAATAATGGATTGAATTGATATTCACAAAGGAGTGGTCTGAGGCAAAAACCTTCCTGAAATTCAGGGCAACAGAACAATAGGTAAACAAAACGCACAAAGCAGGGTTTCTCCACTGAGACTTTCCTGTTCACACTGATATCTGAGTTTTCTGAGATGCTCGCCTTTCCCTTCAGCTATCCAGTACATAGCCATATCACATAGCTTGGAGGTAGTACATATCTTGGACACAAAACAATGAGGCAATTCTGGAGAGTGTCCAGAATTCAGGATGTAAACAGAAACTTTGAAAGATAGCAGGTGTTTCCCTTCAATAAGGAAAGCTGCAGTCCATTAATAAATCAGGCAGGATGAATGTTGCGAAGCTTTCTCCTAGACAGGACACATCCATTGATGCATTTTCTTTTCTAATGTCTACAACCACGGACAGAGTGGGATACACAGACATAGAAGCACTCGCCTTGTCAAAGGACTTACTAGAAACAGTCCACGCCAATTCAAACAAACAGCCTTTCTTACATCTTCTCAGAACTTGAGAAAAAACCATACACACACCTACACCCACAAAGGCACCTCCTTTGTGGAGTGTCCTCTGAATGGTGGGCCATACTATATTCCCCCAAATGGCCTGTTGTATCTCAAATCTGGTCTCCTTGGCCAACTCTGTGCAGTTGTCAGGAGCCAGCGGTGAACCAATACCTGCTTTCTCAGAAAGGTCTTTCTTCAGAGCTTTCCTGGCATTTGGCCATTCTCACATCTGTTGGTACTAAGAAAGACTGACTCTGTGCTTGGTAAATTGAAACAAGTGAGACCACAGGGACTGGGACTGCGACTGGCTCTGGGTGCCTCTCTTCCTGGATCCCAAGTTCAGAGAGTTCCATCACCAAGGAAGTGAAGTGAGGTCACTTCCTTCAGGAACAGAATGAGGTCACTGCCTTGGCAACCTCTTTGTCCTAACAGTAACTTCTAAGAGTCCCATGAGATGGAGTCTGTCCCTTCTTTCTGTCACACTTTCACAAGTTAGAATGGTATATCAACCATAGGCACCTGGGAAGAGCTCTCCACACAGGCCTGATTTGGTCCATCTTCTCTACATTTAGAAGATAGAGGTTGATTCAGACACATCCATTCATCTTGACCAGGTTGTTTACCATAAAAGATGACTTTTCCTCTCTCAGGTCCTTCATAGCTGCCTATATCTTCTCCAGGGATCATTTCTGCATGGACCTTTGATGTTCTCAGAAGGTGGAAGATCCCCTACATTCCTGTATTGTAAGACCAACTCTGTCCCTCCTCTTTTGTAAAGTTAGATTGAGGGAACAGTGTATGTTTAGGGTTAATAACATGTTTGATTTGGGTTAGGAATCTCTCTGCCCCATGAATAATGGTATTGGGAACCTGTGATATTTACAAGAATATATAGGTGAAATGTAAGTATGAAAACAGAAATCTAGGTAAGATTCGAAGTCAGAAGGGCATTGGGTCCTTGAGTGGGATTCTTAGGTTTGAATTATGTTCTGCATATATGTCTCCGACAAATTGAAATACAATGGTTTAGGACCTTATACCTTGGATGATTAATTGTAGAAGAGAACATCGAGTCAAAAAGCAATAGTCAGTAGGATTAGGAAGATAGTCAGTAGGTTTAGAAATAAGAGTGAGTATAGGATTTAGACCAAAATTTCTTTAGCAATAGGGTCTCGGGTAGACATTGAATGTAAATATCAGCATATGTGAAGTGTCAGACACAATGATGAACTGGGGAATATATGTAGGAAAGCAGATATCAATAGAGATATAAGGAAATCAGGCAAAGTATAAACTGAGTGATAGGATTAGACATTTTCAACAGGCTTGAAGTTGAATATATAATCTTAGAAAGAAACAAATATGTAGTCACCAATAGGATTTACATTTGAGAGCATTAGGCAACCTGGATATGGTTGTTTTTAGTAATCCATGCTCACTTTCCATTTAGGCTTTGATACAATCATGAGTATGACCTTTGTTTTTTGTGTCCAGAATATTACTGTGATAAAAAAGAAATATATATATATATATATATATATATATATATATATATATATATATATATATATTGATAGATAGATAGATAAGGTGACATGTTTATTTCTTCTACCATTTTTGGGAGCAATGTTTTGAAGAGGTATAAATTAGTATTGGGGGAACAAAGAGGTGTACACTGTGTCTATGAATATAGAGATAATGCATTAATAGACCATACTGTGAATAAATAGCATACCTGGTTCCAACTTTAATAATGGATTGAATTGAAATGTGAAAATGTACAGGAAATCTTATATTGATATTCACACATTCATTCCAACCACTTATACATCTAATGGTAATATTAATGTTATGGTTTATCTTGAAGAGTGTGTGGGTTTAGCTTCAAAATTGATTATGGAAATCGAAAATAATGTGTTTGGAAAGAAGTCTCATGAAAAGACCAGTCAAGTAACATGGAGGAATACATGTGTTCTGAAGCAGGAAGTGATTAAAAGTGAAACAAATTCCTATAAATTTCTGAACTTGTGAATGAAATATATAACCTATGATGTGCAAAAACTGAAGAAATAGTAATGTACCAGTGTTGAATTAAAATGAATGTCAAAATAGACATCATGTCCCATGGGAATATACTTGCATTGATGTTAAACTGGGTCAGTTACTGTAGAAATATTAGGATTTGTAAGCACCATTGATTGAAGTTAGTTTTCAGCACTGGGAAACAAATATATATTTCAGGTAGATGATTATTTCTGAGAATAATCTTGTGAAAAGTTGATTATAAATCCACATACATGAACATGAATGAATTTACGGAGTGTATATAAGAAAAATATATTTCATATTTTATAAAATCTGTAGAGTGTATGTATATATATATATATATATATATAGAGAGAGAGAGAGAGAGAGAGAGAGACAAAAAAACACAAAAATTCATTGAAAAGTATCAATATATATATGCCAATCGTAATTCATCATGTAATATATATATTACAGATGCAAAAATATTTATTTTACTAAACATGGGTTTATGTATAATATTGTTCTAATAGGAAGCTCACCCATAGTTTGGATTTTCAGTTCCAACAGCGTTTAGGAGGACTGATCTCTTCTTACAATTTGTTTCTGCCAAGTCAGCCAACTCATAAAAATATACGTGTGATACCAAGTAGGAATCTATATGTGCATATAAAAAGTACATGTGCTGAGTAGGCTACAGAGAAAGGGAGACAGGAATTCACATATTTGTTAACTTTAAAAACGCATGGAGAGAGCTGGGGATGTGGCTCAAGTCGTAGCGCGCTCGCCTTGCATGCGTGCGGCATGGGTTCGATTCTCAGCACCACGTGCAAACAAAGATGTTGTGTCCGCCGATAACTAAAAAAATAAATATTATAGAATTCTCTCTCTCCTCTCTAACTCTCTCTTTAAAAAAAAACACATGGAGGACTATTTCAATTAAAAATTGAGTAGATTTATAAAACCGACCCTTTATCATGCAAGAGGGAAGTCCAACTATACACCATGCCTCCTCTGAACTGCTTGTATTTTCATTTTTTTTGTTTATTTTTCTCCATCATATTAGGATTAGTAGTCAGAGTCTAGTAGGGTATGAGTTAGTGTCAGGGATTCAGTATTTCGAATGGAAAATTGGAAAATGGATCAATGTGTATGCAAATGTGTACTACAAAAAAATTTTCCCACTCTCATTCAGAACAATGCCTTGACATTACCTTCACCCCAAGTAAGACACAATTAGAGGAGAAGAGTTAGAAAATCTTTGAATACATATCTGAAATTGAAAATGCTTAGGGTTCACAACCTTGGAGATTGTAGAGGAGTTTCCAAAAGTAAGGGACAGTGTAAAAACTCTACAAACATGGAGATTTGCCTGCCTAAAGACGTCTGGAGAAACTGTCTCTAGGTTGGGCACTTGAAATATATGTTTTTGTGAGGATCTTTAGCTTCCTTTCCAGTGAGACCATCAAAGCTGCGTCTTCATCTCTGTGATCTGGAGGACATGGTTTATAATTTTCCAATAAACATGAAGCAGCAGTGCTGAATTCTCTCTTGTATGTAAACTGTGGCCACTGGGGGCTAAGTGTCTCCCCATATGGACTGCGAAGCCATTTTATCATCCTCCACTTTTCCTAATGTTTCTTCCTGCTGCACTCGGAGTTTGGTATTTGCTTCACGAAATACAAGGAGTTCAACTGGGACAGAGTGTTGCCGCGAGTTCTGTCACGTGTGGTGGATCAGGGTCTGCAGGAGAATGCACCAACAGGGCTTGTATACCACATAGGATGCCCCCTTGACCATAGCAACCTGATTCTGAACATTGCACTGAAACCTCTCCATATAACAAGTTGCCTTTACATATAAGGGTCTGCTGGCTGCACCATGTCAGTCACAAGCCATTTGGAAGCCAATGGCAGATCCACATGGCCCCACCTCAGATGTTTTATCACACATTTGCTCACCACTGCTCTAGGCCCACTACTCAGCAGGATCCAAATTATTGAGATCTCTGTTCTACACCATTTTCATCAAAACCAGTCAATCAAGGCACTGTCTGGTACACTCGTGATCAGCAACAGGACATCCAAATGTTCTTCATTGCCACCTGGTCATTGGAATTTCAAAAATTTCATGGTATTTATCTAGCCAATTTTCAATTATGAAGTTGGAAGCACTATGGCTTTCAAATCATTCAGGAATCATTCAATGGAGAGGAAGCTCATTTCAATGAAAAATTTGAAGAACTCTCACAGGCAAGGCTTCCCAAAGAGTGGCCTAAAAGTCACATGAATCCAGGCCCATCGAGGTCTACAATTGAGGTCCATGTGTGTTTTGACTAGCAAATATGGCTTCCAAGTCTTTCAGAAAAAAATAATTTGATATCCTGGCTGAGATTCCCAGTGCTCTGTGGAAAGCCACCCTAGGACTAGATCTCAGTTTCCAATGGAGATTCTCATGCATGGCCTCCTAAATTCTTAACACAATTCATGGCAATACTTCTTTGATGATTGATCCAGAACTGAGTGTTTAAGGGGAATGACACCAGAGTTCAAGCCCAGGTGGATCCAGTCATCTCTTCCAACTGCCACACGAATGACTACAATTAAAACCAAAACACTTCCACATGGTCCTCACCTTCTTCCAGAGAGACACTCATCATTACCTCTGGCTGGAGTTTTTCATGTGGGACGCATCCCAAGAGAGTGTCCGAAATAATCTTTCTTGCCCCTCATTTGCCTAAAGTCAGGGTGGCATGGTCACCCTTCCTGTGAACCTGGAGTGATCCAATAGGCCTGCTTCTCCAATTTGAGGCCTACTGACTCTCAGGGATAGATTCTTTAAGTGATTTGGAGTCACAAGAAAACACAAGCACCTCTGCAGTTCTTCAAAGAACTCATTTGACCTAAAGGATCCCTATTCTCACTTGATAGAGGTCAGAATCCTAACAGAGGAAGGCAAGAGACTCATCAACAATGACAGATTTTGGCCATTTTTGTTTTGATTGCACACATGCAATCTATCTTTAGATCCATCATGTGCTGAGAATCTAAGCCACAACCTCATACAGGGCCAAGAGGCTGATTTAGACACATCCTTTTACAAGCAATTAAGCAAAGATCCACAGGTGATGCCCATTCATTTCCATTTGAAAACTGTTTTCTTCAGGCTTCACAAAGGGGTGGCCTGAGGCAAAGACCTTCCTGACATTCAGGACAACAGAACCATAGGTAAGCAAATGAACCAAAGCAGGGTTTCTCCACTGAGAATTTCCGGGTCACACTGATATCTGAGTTTTCTAAGATGTTCCCATTCTCTACAGCTATCAAGTATATGGACATGTCTCAGAGCTTGGAGGTGGTACATATCTTGGAAACAAAACCATGAGACTATTCTGGAGAGTGGCCAGAATTCAGGAAGAAAACAGGAACTTAGGAATTTAGTAGGTGTTGCCCATCCATAAGGCAAAAAAAAGTCCATTCTTCAATTAGGCAGGATGAATGCTGGGAAGTTTTCTACTAGACAGGACACATCCTTTGATGCCTTCTCTTTTCTAATGTCTACAACCACGGACACAGTGGGATACTCAAGACTTAGAAACACTAGCCTTGTCAAACGACTTACTAGAAACAGTCCACTCCAACCCAAAAAAACTGCCTTTTCTATCTATTCTCAGAACATGAGAGAAAAGCACAAACTCACTGAACACCCACAAAGGCACCTCCTTAACCCAAGTAGGTCTGTGACTATCTGGAGTGTCCTCTAACTGGTGGGCCATACTATGTTCCCCTGAAATGGCCTGTCCTTTCTCAGATCTGGTCTCCTTGGTCAACACTGTGAAGTTGTCAGGAGCCAGTGGTGAACCAATACCTGCTTTCTCAGGAAAGGCCCCTCTTCAGAGCTCTTCTGCCATTTGACAATCCTCATATCAGTCGGTACCAAGGAAGACTGACTCTGTCCTTGGTAAATCCAAACAAGTGAGACCACTGGGACTGGGACTGGGACTGGCTCTGGGTGCCTGGCTTCCTGCATCACAATTTCAGATTTTTTGATCACCAAGGAAGAGAGGTGAGGTCACTTTCTTTAGGAACTGAATGAGGTCACTACCTTGGCCACCACTTTGTCCTAACAGTTGCTTCGAAAGGTCCCATGAAATTGAGGCTGCCCCTACTTCCTTTGACACTTTCACAAGTTAGAATGGTATATCAACCATAGGCACCTGTAAACAGCTCTCCACACAGGCATGGTTTCATCAGTTCTCTACATTACGAAAGGAGAGGCTGATTCAGACACATCCCTTCATACTGACCCTGTTGTTTGCCATGGAATATGACTTTTCCCCTCTTAGGTCCTTCATAGCTGCCTGCAACTTCTTCAGGGTATAATTTCTGCATGGTCCTTTGATGTTCTCAGCAGGTGGAAGATCCCCTACATTACTGTATTGTAAGATAAACTCTGTCTCGGCTCTTCTGTAAAGTTAGTTTGAGGGAACAATGTATGGTTAGGCTTAATAACATGTTTCATTTGAGTTAGGAATCATTCTGCTTAATGAATAATGGTATTGGGAACTTGCGATATTTACAAGAATATATTGGTGAAATATAAGTTTGAAAACAGAAATCTAGATAAGATTTGAATCCAGGAAGGGCATTGGGCTGTTGATTGGGATACTTAGCTTTGAATTATGTTCTGCACAGATGTCTCAGATAAATCAATATACAATGGCATAGGACCTTGTACCTTGGATGATTGCTTGTCGAAGAGATCATCCAGTCAAAAAGGGATAGTCTTTAGGATTAGGAAGATAGTCGATACGTTAGAAAAAAGAGTGAGTATAGGATTTGGACCAAAAGTTCTTTAGCAATAGGGTTTCGGATAAAGAGTGAATGTAAATGTCAGCACATGTGAAGAGTCAGTCACAATGATGAACTGAGGAAAATATGTAGGAAAGCAGATATCAATAGAGACATTAGGAAATAAGGAAAATATAAAGTGAGTGATAGGATTAGTCATTTTCAACAGGGTTGAGGTTGAATATATTATCTTAAGAAGAAACAAATATGTAGTCACCAATAGGATTGATTTGAGAGCGTTAGGCAACCTGGATATGGATGTGTTTAGTAATCCATGCTCACTTTCCATTTAGGCTTTGGTGAAAGGTTAATAAAATAGGTACTTGTTACTTACTGTTTTTCTGTATGCTTAACAAAACACTGTTGAAGTCTTGAGGACTGTTTGCTAATCTTGTTTCCAGAATGTGCTGTCCCCAACTGCCAAACTGCAAATGTATACCCTCACCCGTTTGCACGCAAACCACCCACTTGCCCTGACCCATCAATAAACTTCCCTCCCTGCCCTCTCCAAGGAAAGCATATAAGCTCTGCTTAAGCTGTTCTCATTGCTCTCTGCTCTATTCAAGTGAGCTCTGAGCCCCAGAATGCTGGACCCATAATAAACCATTTACTGTTGCTTGAGACATTCCTCTGGTGGTCTCTTCCTCTGATGCTTGCCCGACCTTTACATCTGGAGGCACGAGCAAGATCCGGCAGCGGTGGATGAAAGATCCCCAAGGGGCTCTTTTCAGGGTAAGTAAGGGAACTCTTTTTGGTTTTAGGTTTCAGGTTAGGGCTTGGCAAAATGGCTATTGGTGATGAGCGTGAGCTCTCTCTGACAGAGGCTGACATACGTGTCACAGAGCCACAGGCCACGTCCCTGGGGGATGCCCCAGAGGACTCAGGAAATCGAGGAACAATAGTCTCCTTGACTCAGTGATATTTTGCTTCGGATTCAGTATTGCCAGCCCATCAGGTTTTGCCGGCTACTCAGTCCTGGCCTCAGTATTGGACGTCCATTGCCTGTCTTTATTGTCTTGTCTTGTCAGTGTAGTGTGTGATTTCTTTCACTGTTTGTGTATCTCTCATTTTGGGACAGAGCACTTCAACACCTCTCTTCCTGACCCTTGATCACTGGACCAAAGTCTGTGCAAGGCCCAGAATCTTTCTTTTTCAGTAAATTGCTGGACCTGGCAGACCCTCTGTGCCTCAGAATGACCCACCTTTGGAGTTGGATAGCCCCTAGAAACATCTACTTCCCACTAATTTGAAACGTCAGAGATTTTGTCTTTCAACCGGGGCCACATAGACATCCAGATCAACAGCCATATATCTTAACTTTGCAGGACCTCTGCAAATCTCCTCCTACATGGGTGAAGCCTTTCTTTCTCTCTGCGCCCACTCCTACTCCTTCCACCATGATTCTATCTCACAAACCCTCTGCTCTTCCTCCTCCAACCTCTGTTCTCCCTGAGTCTCAAGACTCTACTGGACTCTCCTACCCTTCTTATCCGCTGCAGTCGTCCACCAACCCCCAACAACCTCTAAGTGATTCCTTTGCTGCTGACTCAGCCTCTCCGCCATTGGAGAAAGCTAGGCCGGCCCAGCGCCCACCAGATGACTCCCCCTTGTCACACACACAGCCCCTCCTTCCCTGGAGAAAGCTGGCCCGGCTAAAAGAACTCAAAGAACTCCCTGGCGTTTTCACACCTGCCTACTTGGGATGACTGCCAACAAATCCTTGGGATTCTCTTCATGACAGAGGAACGAGAGAGAAACTTTCTGGAAGCTAGAAAAAAATATCCTCGGACCAGATGGGTGACCAACACAACTTCCCAACATAATCAAAGCCGGCTTACCCTTGAACTGACCCAACTGGGACCCCGACACCTTTGAAGGTAGGGAGCATCTGTCCACTTATTGCCGGGCCCTAATAGTGGGTTTCCAACCGGCCGCTAGCCAACCAAATAATTTGGCCAAGGTAAGAGAGATTATTCAAGGGCCTGATGAATATCCCTCTATGTTTCTAGAGAGAATTATGGAGGCGTATAGGAGATATACTCCTTTCGATCTTCAGGCAGAGAATCAAAAGACATATGTCATGATGGCCTTCATTGGGCAAGCTGATCTGGATATTAAAAGAAAGTTACAATACTTAGATGGATTACAAGATATGACTTTGAGAGATTTACTCAGGGTAGCCGAGAAAGTATCCTATAAGAGAGAAACAGAGAGAACGAAAGGGAGCAAAGGGAGGATGACAGATGAAAAAGACAGATGAAGGTATTAACTAAGGTCCTGGTCACAACAATAAATAGGCCAGAAATTAAGAAACAGGGAGACAAGAAACGATACCTGGGTCCCCACCAGAGGCCACCCTTGGCCTCAGATCAATGTGCCTACTGTAAAGAAAAAGGACACTGAGCCAAAAAGTGCCCTAGAAAGAGACAGCCACGCCAGACAGCCTTTCTGACTCTGGAGGTTGACTGAGAATGTCGGGGCTCAGATCCCTTCCCCGAGCTCAGGGTAACTTTTGAAGTGAAGGGGACCCCATAAACTTTGAAGTGGATACAGCAGCAGTATACTCAGCCCTTAAGGCCCCACTGGGCCCTCTATCAAATAAAAGGTCTCTAGTTCAAAGGGCTAACAGCAGTAAATATCAGACTTAGACAACTAAGAGGACCATGGACATGGGGAAAGGAAAAATCCAACATTCCTTCCTAGTAATCCCAGAATGCCTGGCCCCATTGATGGGCAGAGATCTGCTCAGTAAGCTCCGGGCCAAAACAACTTTTAACCCCGAAGGCCCCAAAATGAAATTTCTAAATCCTTCATTAAAAACTCCTATAGTCATGGCTTTATAAATGTCAGTCAAAGATGAACATCCAATTTTCACACACCCCAAGAATGATCAAACAGGCAAGCTACCCCAGAAATGGATAACAGATTACCCAGATGCCTGGGCAAAAATTGTTGGGTTAGGACTAGCCATGAAACAACCTCCAAGAACAGTGGAGTTAAAAACCTCAGCCTCCCCAATCAATGTCAAACAACATCCTCTGAGCAAAAATGCTAAAGATGGGTTAAGGCCCCATATTCAGAAATATCTGGCTTTAGGGTCCTAAGGCCCTGTCAATCGGCCTGGAACACTCCCCTGCTACCAGTAAAAAATCCAGGAACTGGGGACTATCCCCGTTCAAGACCTAAGAGAGATCAACAACAGAGTGCAGGACATTCACCCCACGGTAAATAATTTGTACAATCTGCTTATCACTCTGAACCCTGAGTAGAAATGGTATGGACATAAAGATGCTATCTTTTGCATGCCTCTGCATAAAGACAGTCAGTTTCTGTTTGCTTTTGAGTGGGTAGACCCAGAAACCGGAACGTATGGTAAACTAACATGGACTAGACTCCCACAGGGGTTCAAAAACTCCCCCACTCTCTTTGATGAAGCCCTCCACAGAGATGTCAACAACTTCAGAACTATGCACCCCGAAGTCACCCAGCTTCAATACGTGGATGACCTGCTACTGCAGCCAACACCAAGGAAAACTGTGAGTCTGGGAACCAAGCACTATTATGTAAGCTTGCTCAACTCGGGTATAGAGCTTCTTCCAAAAAACCCCAAATTTGCCAGCAAGAAGTAGTCTTCCTGGGCTATTCCCTTAGAGGTGGTAAACGTTGGCTCACTGAGCCCAGAAAACAAACGGTTGTGCAGATACCCCCCCCCCCCAGCAGCAGACAACACAAAGAGTTTCTTGGGACTACTGGGTTTTGCAGGTTATGGATTCCTGTGTTTGTGTCCTTAACTTCTCCTTTATACCCGCTGTTAAAGGGAGATGCCCAATTCCAATGGACCCCTGAGCACCAGCAAGCTTTTGATAACATCTTACGACACTGGCACTGAACTCCTCAACTTCACTGAGCCAAGCCTGCAATTTCAGAAAGCCCTACACTACGTTAAAAATGTACATCAATTCACACACCTTGGTCCAAAGAAACTGCAGGCATTCCTGAAGGATCAAGAACAGAGTTTTCCACTAACCGACTCACAGCGAAAGGACATAACTGAACGGGTAACAAAACCCTGTCCGTTCTGTCAATAGAACAATTACCCTTCCAAGCTTCCTGTAGGAAAGCGCCTATGAGCAACCAGACCAGGAAATTCTGGGAAGTGGACTTTACTGAAATTTAGCCAGCAAGGTATGGACTTCAATATCTCCTAGTGTTTGTAGATATATTTTCAGGATGGATTGAAGCCTTCCCCACAAAAAAAAAAGGCACAAATGGTGGTAGAAAATCCTGAAAGATATTTTTCTATGATACGGCCTACCTAAGGTAATAGGGTCTGATAATGGACCGGCGTTCATGACCCAGGTAAGTAAGGGGTTAGCCAGGATCCTGGGGATAAATTGGAAGTTACATTGTGCTTATAGACCGCAGAGCTCAGGACAGGTTAAAAAAATTAATAGAACCATTAAAGAGACCTTAACGAAATTAAGCTTAGAGAGGGCATCAAAGATTGGACTATGCTCCTGCCTTATGCACTGTTTCATGCAAGAAATACTCCCTCTGTTTCTTTGTGTAACCTCACCTCCTATAAAATTCTCTATGGGGCCCCTCCTCCAGTAAGGACCTAACCACAACTCTAAGACCTACCGATCCCTTCCACACCCCCTTGCTTGACAAACTTAAAGCTATTGAAAGAACTCAGGGATACCTGTCAAAACAGCTGGCCACTGCCTACCAACCTGGTGAAGAGGAGACTCCACATCGATATCAAAAAAGAGACTTCATCTACATAAGATGACATCAGGTGTCATCCCTGGAACCCCGCTGGACAGGACCATACCAGGTGCTAATTATAAAACCTACAGTGGTAAAGGTAGACGGAATCACTTCCTGGATCCTAATTCTCATCTCAAGCCTGTGCCCTGTCCAGACACTGGCTTGAAAGTGGAAAAGACTGGTAACCCTTTCAAATTGCATATTTGCCATGTGGATAAGGCTAAAGACTCTCCCCTTGGCCACCACTAGTCCTAACCATCATCAGCCCATTCAGCAGCGATGGCTGATCACAAAATCCAATTAGACAAGAAGTATGGTCTGTCTCACATACAGCCCCCTTAGGGACCTGGTGGCCAACTCTCCACCCAGATATTTGTCAGCTGGGTATACGTCTTTCCAATTGGGATATCTCTGATGAAGAGGATCCCACTAAAATTCCATTAAATTTCTCCCGTACCATAGATAATGGAAACAAACATTATGGATGTAGGAACACGCAAGCCTGATGCAGGTTGGCTAGCCTAGATTACTATGTTTGCCCGGTGGACTATCAAAGCCACAAACAACAACGGCTGTGTGGGGAAAAAGCCGTCTTCTTCCGTAAGTCATGGGGATGTGAGCATACAGGGGCTGCCTGGTGGAACCCAAACTCCTCATCAAATTCAGTTCACAGCATTGGCCATATTACCAATTAGACAACCAAAACCGATGGCCCCCAGAGGGGTCTCTAGATCCTCAAATTCTGTGTGACTATTTCAACTTCGGCAAGTGATCAAAAGGATTGAAGAAAATTCCCCTATGTGTAGGCCTTTTCCCTCCTTTGCTCACATCACGAAATATGTTTCTCCAATAGATCCTTCTGCTCCAGATTCTCTGCTGTCACTCTCACATCAACAACCTGATTTCTCCCCTCCAATTACTAGATCAAAACCCCAAACCTCCTCTGGTTCTCAGACCATTGCCCCCATGCTGAGGCAGCAGGTACTGAGGTACCCTTCCACCCACTCACTCCTCTCTTCTCCTGTCAGTGCCCACACCGGGTCCCACCAGGTCCTCTTACCAGCTTACCCAAAGTTCAAACCAGCTGAGGAGTGCCCTCAGACGCCAATCCAAGATGTAATGAAAATGGCCTTTAAAGTTGCTTTGTCATCACTAAAAACAGGTTACTAAGAATTTAAAGTCCCTCACAGGCTTTTTAGATACTCATTCCCGTCTTCCCATCTGCTCTACCTGTTCTACTGCTCAAGTTTTGTTGCCAGGAAAATCCCAAACCCTTTTCCCATTATTCTTTTATATCTCTTTTTCCTCATTCTCAGAACCACAGAACTGCTCTCACACCCCGCCTTCCCCGTCTTCCCCTCTGTACCAGGCCCACAGAAAAATCTTAAATGGCCTTCTCCAGAAGTCTTCATCGTGGCTGACTTTAGGACTTTCAGCAACAAAGTCTTTATAAAAGAGTTCAGTGTAGATAAACTTCCTCTTTTCGTGTTGCTCTGTTATACTTGGCCACTGGCTGGAAAAATCAGCTTCTAAGCTAGACACCCCCTTACTAGTTTTTCACAAAATATGTGAACAAGGCCTCTGGCCTTGAGCTGAGGCTTCCAGAGATGGCTACATTTCCAAGATAAAGAAGTTACCAACTGGGCTCCATGGTAACAGCTGGCAGGGAGAAAATAAAAGAGAAGAAAAAAGCTCTCCCCCTCCCAGGTGTCCTTAATAAGTTATCTTTCCCAGAGAAGAGGAAAATAAAAACAGAACCAAAAACTGCTTTTTGTGAACTTCTGCAGACTGTGAATTTCTGAGTCTTTTCCCTTACATGTTGGGTACAAAATTCTGAAACTACCTAAACTTGGGATTCAGGGGATTAATTGATTACAACAGAAGCAATGCCCTCTATATCCGGTTGCAACCAAATAGGACTGTTTCCCTATCTTTGGTGCTATCTTAGGTGCCTTGCCTTGTCCATACCTACAAAAGTATAATTCTATATACTTAAACATTGTTTATTCATAAAATTATCAACAGATGTGATTAATTATGTAATGGTGCAGATGTTTCCCCGAGTGCTCTATCATGAGGCAGGAATATTTAAATTTCAAATAGGGGGGCATACAACCCGGTTCCGCTGGCAACCTGTATCCTTCACTTTAGCCATCCTATGAGGAATAGTAGTTGCTGCAGAGAAGGGCACAGGAACCACTGCCCTAATCCATGGGACACAACAAATGACCCAATTAGAAGCAGCAATAGACCAAAACTTAAAGATATTAAAAAACCACCATCACAGCTTTACAAGAATCTTTAACCTCTCTCTCTGAAGTTGTTTTACAGAACAGGCGAGGGTTCGACCTCCTCTTCATGAGAGAAGGGGCCTTTTTCCTGCATTGAGGGAAGAATGTTGTTATTATGCCTACCATACTGGAGTTGTAAAAGAATCTATGATTAAATTAAGAAGACGCATTGAAGAGCATCAACAAGAGAGAGAGGCCCAAAAAGGGTGGTTTGAGTCTTGGTTCACAGAGTCCCCCTGGGTAACTATGCTTTTATCAGCCCTGGCCGGTCCATTAATAATCCTCACATTATTGCTAACTGTAGGACCCTGTTTGCTCAACCGTGTAGTTTCCTTTCTCCAAGCTCAAATTGGACAAGTTAAACTTATGGTAATCAGAAATCAATATACCACACTAGCAAACATAAAATGTGACATCCTCAATGATCACTATTATGATTTAATGTAACCAAAAGAAAGTGGGGAATGAAAGGTAAATAAAATAGGTAATTGTCACTTCCAGTTTTACGGTATGCTTAACAAAACACTGTTGATATCTTGAGAACTGTTCGCTAATCTTGTTCCCTGAATGTTCTGTACCAACTGCAAAACTGCAGAATGTACTCCCTCACCCATTTGCACGCAAACTGCCCACTCGCGCTGACCCATCAATAATCTTCCCTCCCTGCCCTCTCCAAGGAAAGGATATAAGCTCTGCTTAAGCTGTTCTCAGGGCTCTCTGCTCTATTCAAGGGAGCTCTGAGCCCCAGCATGTTGGACCCCCATAAACTTTTGGCTGTTGCATTAGACAGTCCCTGGTAGTCTCTTCCTCCGATGCTCGCCTGACATTTACATTGGTAAAATAATAAGTGTGACCATTGCTTCTGTGTCGAAATGTACAAATTATTATTGGGGGTACAAATAGGTGTACCCTGTGATATGAATATAGAGATAATGCATGAATAGACAATACTGTGAATAAATAATATAATGGATTCCAAATTTAATAATGGATTCAATTGATATCTGAAAATATAAAGGAAATCTTATATTGATATACATACATTCATTCCAACCAGTAAAACATCTAAACGTTATATTAGGATTATGATTTATCATGAAGAGTGTGTGAGTTTTCCTTCAAAATTGATTATGGAAGTTGAAAATAATGTGTTTGGAAAGAAGTCTCATGAAAAGACCAGACAAGAAACCTGGAGGAATCCATGTGTTCTGAAGCAGGAAGTTATTGAAAGTGAAACAAATGCCTATAAGTTTGCTAACTTGTGGATGAAATATATATCTTATGATGTGCATAAATTGAAGAAATAGTAATGTAGCAGTGTTGAATAAAAATGAATGTCAAAATACACATCATGTCCCATAGTAATCTACTTGCATTGATGTTAAACTGGGTCAGTTACTGTACAAATTTAGTATTTGTATGCAAAGTTAACTAAAGTTAGTTTTCAGTACTGGTAACAAATATGTATTTCAGGTGGATGAATATTTCTGAGAATAATCTTGTGAATACGTGATTATAAATCCATACACATGAACATGAATGAATTTAGGGAGTGTATATAAGACACATATATTTCATATTTTGAAAAATCTGGAGAGTATATATATACAAAAAACACACATGCAGAGACATTAAATTACCAATATATATGCCAATCCAAATTTATCATGAAATATATATCATCCACAGATGCAAAAATATTTCTTTTACTGAACATGGATTTATGTTTAATGTTGTTCAACTAGGAAGCTCACCCATAGGTTGAATTTTAAGATCCAACAGGGTTTAGGAGGAGTGATCTCTTCTCATAATTTGTATCTGCCAAGTCAGCCACCTCACAAGAATGTACATGTGATACCAGGTAGGATTCTATATGTGCATTTAAAAATACATGTTCTGAATAGGCTACAGGGAAAGGGAGACAGGAATTTATATATTTATTAACTTTAAAAACACAAGGAGAACTATTTCAATTAAAAATTAACTAGATTTATAACACCTACCCTTCATAATGCAAATGGCAAGTCCAAATATACACCATGCCTCCTTTGAACTGCTTGTATTTCTGTTCTGTTTGGGTTAGTTTTCTTCATCATATTAGGATTAGCAGTCAGAGTCTAGTAGTTTATGAGTTAGTGTCAGGGATTAAGTATTTCGAATGGAAAATTGGAAAATGAATCCAATGTGTATGCATATATGTGCTACACAAAAATCTTCCCACTCTCATCCACAACAATGCCTTGACATTAACTTCGCCCCAAGTAAGACACAATTAGAGGAGAAGAGTTAGAAAATCTGTGAATGCATATGTGGAATGGAATATACTCAGGATTTCACAAACTTGGAAGTGGTAGAGCAGTTTCCAAAAGTAAGGCACATGGTAAACACTCCACAAACATGGAGTTCTGCTGGCCTAAAGACTTCTTGATAAACTGCCTCTGAGGTTGGGCACTTGAAATATATGTTGTTGTCAGTAGCTTTAGCTTACTTTCTAGTGAGACCATCAAAGCTGGGTCTGCATCTATGTGACCTGGAGGACATTGTTTCTAATTTTCCAATGAACATGAGGCAGCAGTGCGAATACTCTCTTTGTAGTTAAACTATGGCCACTGGGAGCTAAGTGACTCACCGTGTGAACTGTGAAGCCATTTGGTCCTCCTCCACTTTTCGTGGTGGTTCTTGCTGCTGCACTGGGACTTTGGTATTTTCTTCATGAAATACAAGGAGATCAACTGGGACACAGTGCTGGAGGGAGTTCTGTCACGTGTGGAGGTCATGGTCTGCATGTGAATGCACCAACCAGGATTCTATCCCACATGGGTTGCCCCTTTGTCCATAGCAACCTGATTCTGAACATTGCCTTGAAATCTCCCTATACAAAAAGATGCCTTTACATGGAAGGTTCTGCTGGCTGTACCATGTCATTCACAAGCCATTTGGAAGCCAGTGGCAGATCCACATGGCCCCACCACACATTTTATCACACACCTTCACACCACTGCTCTAGGCCCACTAATTTGCAGGCTCCAACTTACTGGCATCTCTGTTCTACACAATTTTCAAGAAACCTAGTCAGTCAAGGCACTGTCTGATACACTCATGATTAGCAATAGGACATCCAAAGATTCTCCAGTGCCACCTGGTCATGGGAATTCCAAAAATTTCATGGTGTTTATCTAGCCATTTTTTTGAGGATGAAGTTGGAGGAACTGTGGTTTTCAAAAACCATTAAATGTTGAGGAAGCTCATTTCAATGAAACTCTGGAGAACTCTCATAGGCAAGGCTTCCCAAAGAGTTGTCAAAAGGTCACATGAAGCCAGTCCAATTGAAGTCTACAATGTGAGGTACATGTGTGTTTTGACTCTCAGCTATGGCTGCCAAGACTTTAAGAAGAAAATCATGGATTATCTTGGCTGAGATTCCCAGTGCTCTGTGGCCTTGATCTAAGTTTATAAGGGCTACTCTCATGCGTGGGCTCCTAAAATCCCAACAAAGCTCATGGCAATACTTCTCTGAGGTCAGTTTCAGAATTCAGTCTCTATAGGGATTCACACTAGAGTTCAAGCCCAGGTGGACCCAGTGATTTCTTCCAATCGCCACACAAATGACCAAAATTTAAACGAAAACACTCCCATATGGCCCTCATCTTTTCCACATAGACACTCATCATAACCTCTAGCTGGAGGTTTCTATGAGGGGCGCTGGACAAGACAGTGTCCAAAATAAGCTCCCTTGCCCGTCATTTGCCTAAAGTCAGGGTGGCCTGGAAACCCTTCCTCTGAACCAGGAGTGATCAAATAGGCCTACCATTATTACTGTTCCACTTCTCCAATTTGAGGCCTACTGACTGTGGGGTTTAGATTCTTCATGTGGATTGGGGTCATGAGAAAACCCAAGCACCAATGGGCTAGACTCTGAAGGGCTTTGAAAAACTCATTTGACCCAAAGGATTCCTATTCTCACCTTATGGAGGTCAGGAAACTTACAGAGGAAGGCGAGAGACTTCATCCATAATGAGTACACTTTTGGCCATTTTGGTTTTGGATGCACACATGGCATCTTTCTTTAGATCCATCAGGTGCTGAGAATCTAAGCCACAGCCTCACACAGGGCCAACAGGCTGATTCAGACACATCCCTTTTGAAATCAATTACTCAAAAAGGGACAGGTGATGCCCATTCATTTACATTAGAGAACTGTTTTATTCAGGCTTCACAACGGGGTGGCCTTAGGCAAAGACCTTCCTGACATTCAGTGCTATAGAACAATAGGTAAGCAAAAGTCCCAAAGCAGGGTTTCTCCACTGAGACTTTCCTGGTAACATTGATATCTGAGTTTTCTGAGATTCTCGCCATTCCCTTCAGCTATCCAGTACATGGCCAAGTCACAGAGCTTGGAGGTGGTACCTATCTTGGTCACAAAATCATGAGCCTATTCTGGAGAGTGGCCAGAATTCAGGAAGAAAACAGGAACTTAGGAAGATTTCAGGTCTTGCCCACAAATAAGGCAACCCTCTGTCCTTTTATAAATTGGGCAGCGTGAATGTTGGGAAGCTTTCTCCTAGACAGGACACATCCATTGATGCATTTTCTTTTGTAATGTCTACACCCACGGACACAGTGGGATACACAGACATAGAAACACTTGCCTTGTCAAATGACTTAATAGAAACAGTCCACTCCAAACCAAACAAACCAACTTTCCTACCTATTCTCAGAACATGAGACAAAACCACAAACCCACACTCATTCCCACAAATGCACCTCCTTCCCCCAAGAAGGTCTGTTACTAACCGGAGTGTCCTCTGCCTGGTGAGCCATTCTTTGTTCACCCGAAATGGCCTGTCTGTTCTCAAATCTGGACTCCTTGGCCCACTCTGTGAAGTTGTCAGGAGCCAGCTTTGAGCCGCCACTACCTGCATTCTCACTGAAGACACCTCTTCAGATTTTTTCTGGCATTTGACCATCTTCACATCTGTAAGTACCAAGAAAGACTGACTCTTTCCATGATAAATCCAAAAAAGTGAGATCTCTGTGACTGTTACTGGGCCTGACCCTGGGTGCCTGGTTTCCGGGATCCCAAGTTCAGAGAGTTCCATCACAAAGAAGTGAGGTAGGTCACTTCCTTCATGAACTGAATGAGCTCACAGCCTTGGAAAACACTTTGTCCTAACAGTTTCTTCCTAAGGTCCCATGAGATGGAGGCTGCCCCTACTTCCTGTGACACTTTCACAAGTTAGAATGGTATATCAACAATAGGTACTGGGAGAGAGATCTCCACACAGGGTTGGTTTGGTCCATTTTGTCTACATTAAAATGTGAGAGGCTTATTCAGACACATCTCTTCATCCTGACCAGGTTGTTTGCCATGGAAAATGACTTTTGCTCTCTCAGGTCCTTCATAGCATTCTATATCTTCTTCAGGGATAATTTCTGCATGGATCTTTGAGATTCTCAGCAGGTGGAAGATCCCCTATATTCCTGGATTGTAAGACCAACTCTATCCCTGCACTGCTGTAAAGTTAGATTGAGGGAACAGTGTATGGTTAATGTTAATATCATGTTCTATTTGCGTTAGGAATCATTCTGCTGGATGAATAACGGTATTGGGAACCTGAGATATTTACAAGAATATATAGGTGAAATATAAGTATGGAAACAGAAATCTAGGGAAGACTTGAAGCCACGTAGGACTTTGGGCCCTTGAGTAGCATACTTTGCTTTGAATTATATTCTGCACAGATGTCTCAGATAAATTGATATACAAAGAAATAGGATCGTATACACTAGATGATTGAATAACATACAGAATATCCAATAAAAAAGGGATAGTCTGTAGGATTAGCAAGATAGTCAGTAGGTTTAGAAAGAAGAATGAGTATAGGATTTGTACCAAAAGTTCTTTACAAATAAGGTTTCGGGTAGAGAGTGAATGTGAATGTCAGCACATGTAAAGAGTCAGTCACAATGACGAATTGGGGAAAATATGTAGGAAAGCACATATAAATAGAGACATTAGGAAGTCAGTAAAAGTATGAAGTGTGTAATTTGTTTAGACATTTTCAACGGTTTGAGTCTGAATATATAACCTTAGGCAGAAACTAATATGTTGTCACAAATTGGATTGACTTTTGAGAGCATTAGGTAACCAGGACATGGATGTTTTTATTAATCCATGCTCACTTTTTATTTAGGCTTTGGTAAAATCATAAGTGTGACCTTTGCATTTTGTGTCCAGAATATTATTGTGATAAAATGTATATGTAGATCAGGTGACTTGAGTATTTCTTCCACCATTTCTGTAGCAATATTTTGTAGATGTATAAATTACTATTGAGGGTACAAATAGGTGTACCCTGTGTCTATGAATATGCAGATAATCCATGAATAAACCATACTGTGTGTAAATAATATAACTTGCTCTACTTTAAATAATGGATTGAATTGATATCTGAAAATATAAAAGAAATCTCATATTGATATACAATCATTCACTGCAACCAGTTATACATCTAATGGTAATATTACGGTTGTGGTTTATCCTGAAAGGTGTGTGAGTTTTGTTTCAAAAGTGATTATGGAAATCAACAATAGTGTGTTTGGAAAGAAGTCTCATGAAAAGAATAGTCAAGAAACCTGTAAGAATACATGTGTTCTCAAGAAGGAAGTGATTGAACATTATATATCATACTATATATAATGTGCATAAACTGCAGAAATAGTAATGTACCAATGTTGAATAAAAATGAACATCAAAATACACATCATGTCCCATAGGAATCTAATTGCATTGATGTTAATCTGGGTCAGTTACTGTAGAAATATTAGGATTTTTATCCACCATTCACTGAAGTTACTTTTCAGTACTAGGAAAAAAGTATGTATTTAAGTTGGATGAATATTTCTGAGAATAATCTTGTGAAAATTTGATTATAAATCCACATAAATCACAAAACATTATAAACACAAAAGTCACATGGACATTAAAATCTAGCAATATATATGCCAATTTAAATCCATCTTGAAATATATATCATCCCCTGATCCAAAACTATTTATTTAATGAACTTGTATTTATGTATAATGTTGTTCAGCTAGGAAGCTCCCCCATAGATTGAATTTTCTGTTCCAAATCAGTGTTTAGGAGGAGTGATCTCCTAAATGTGTATGCAAATATGTGCTACACAAAAATCTTCCCACTCTCATCCAGAACAATGCCTTGATATTACCTTCACCCCAAGTAAGACACAGTTGGAGGACATGAGTTAGAAAATCTGTGAATACATATCTGGAATGTAAAATGGTCAGGCGTTCACAACCTTGCAGGTTGTAGAGGAGTTTCCAAAAGTAAAGGACAGGCTTGATAGACCCAACCTGATCTTTTATTAGAATTGGGAGCCATCTTGCCAGAAAGCCATGAAAAGATAATTTGGGCTTTACTATAAATTACTGCAAATTCTGAACCTGCTTGGAATGCCTGTCCGTGCCTTGAACTCATCCATGCCTGGCTCTCTGACCAGATAACAGTGCTCTCTGAAACATTAGTGACACCTAATAAATATTGGCCTTCCCAGGCCAGACAACGACCCTCTCTGAGTCTCTAATGGTCCTCATAATTTCTGATGTTGGGGCCAGCAAAAAAATGTAAACTACCATCAGTGTGATGCTTTCAAAGTTCTGTTATCTGTAACCCCCTTTTTGTGTAACTTTCTGGGCTATATAGCTGGGCTGTAGGAAAGGTGGTGTTGCTGTCTTGTTCCCGCCATTTTTGGAGGGAGAGGCAGCCTGGCCAGTTTTAATAATAAGCCTGCCTTAATTTGATTTTAATTGGAGTCACTGGTCTTTTCTTGCATCCTATTCCAACATTTTGGAGTTCCCCAGTGAGATGACCCTGCCCGACCAGATCACAAGACCAGACTGCTGAAAATTCTGAAGCTGGCCTTCCCTCCAGGGCTACGGGCTGGGGAGCCACTCTAGGGGGTGCACAACTTGAGATGTTCCAAGGCCTTGGAGTGAGCCGTCGGTCTGGGGAGCACTGCAGTGAACCACCGCACTGAAACTATTAGCAAGTACCTGGTGGAGGAGGCCTCCATAGGTAAGTGGCACCTTGATAACATCTTATATCTGGTTAAGGGAGATCTCTTCTAATGACAGAGAGGTGGCCTGGGGAGGCTCACATTCACTCCTGTCCAGGATAGTAATGAGAATCGTTCTGTCCTCTGTTCCGTTCTGTAGGGAATTCCTCTGGAAGGTTAGAGAGGTGCCGAGGGACACGCATGCGCTCCTACCCCAGAGCTTTAGCAAGACGTTGAATTGCTCATCTGTTTTTCTGTTTTGGCACCGGGATTCTGTTTTTTTTTTTTTTTTTTTTTTTTTGTGTGTGTGTGTGTGTGTGTTTTGTTCTGTGTTCTATATGTTTTTTGTTTGTTTGTTTTTGTGCGTTTTGTTTTGTGATTTCTGTGATAAAATCTTAAGGATATTGAACGTGAAAATGGGTAACAAAGCAAGTAAGCCTGACACCCCTTTGGACTGTGTTTTAAGGAACTGTGATGAACTTTACCACCATTTGTTAAGCAGAATGAGAGAAGGCCCTAGCTGGCTGCCTGGAGCACACCCAGTGCAGATGGTAATGCCTGCTGGGGAATGAAGAACTGAGTATCTCCCAGTATCTGCCGAAGCCCTGTTGCTTCAGGGAATTCCCTCCTTCGTTCCCTGCACTGCAAGGATAATGCCACCTCTGTCTTCTTAAAAAAAGAGAAAAACAAAAAGGGGACACTAAATGCAGTAAAGTCGCCATGGAGACACTTTATTTTATATTTCAGGTAGCTCCTCTGTGAAAACATTTGGTCCCCTTGTGGGGACATCTGTGGTGCCACTGGAGAAGGAGATTTTTCTCTTATTTGCTCTGTTTTAAAGGGTTCTGTCTGTCAGCCATTGTCTGGAGTTCATTTCTGTCTGTCTTGTGCCTTTTTTCTAGCCCTTTAAGACATGTGCAATAATGTGTTAATATTATAAATTGTTTCTTGGAAATGATCTTAGCTGAATATGTGTCTAAATGATGATGTTTCATTGTACCAATCTGGTATCTGAATGGGTTTTTGAAGCATTCCACAATCTTGCAGTTAAAAGTCGGGTTTAGGTATTTGTTTAGTTCATGGTTTCAGATAATTCATGCCAGAGAACTTAAATACTTAGGATGGAAAATAAAGAACTCTACTTCCAAGTTGGCAAGTAACTTCCCAATCATTCAGTCTTTTTTTCACCAATTTTAAATTAGGTAGCCTGGGAAAATGTCACTGTGTGTACCAGTGCATTAATTTGGACAAGGATACTAAATCATAGTATGATATCTGTTGACAAAACAACTTGTAAAGATATAAAATTTTGTGAATTGTATCTGAAACTTGTATCATAATTTTCAACATCCTAACACGAAAATTATGGTTAAAATACCTTAGGCCTAAGGTTTCTGCTCAGAATAGCCTTTTTTCCTTCTTCTTCCAGACCTCAGCCAGGACTTATTTTGAAATGCAAATGAAAGAAGCCTGTAAGCTTAGTAGGAGACTTATTTGAGGCCTAAGGGAAAAAAAAGGTAAATTGTATGGTATTTACCAATTACTGGCCAGTCATTTTTCTAGGACTCATAATTTTTTCCTTAGGTTCTTTATTTATTTTTTGAGCTCATGATTTTGCTCCTACAGACCTAGGTTAATGTTTTTCTGATCAGTAATATCTTTGACCAACTGTGGAATTTTTAAATCATTGCAATGGAGATTTCACCTGTGAAAAGCTACAAGGCCTTCACTTTTATTATGTGTGCACAATTTGTTATGTGTTGTATGTCTATATATATATATATATATATATATATATATATATATATATATATATATATATATCCATATATCATATATATGATACACAAATTAACTTATATAAGGAGCACTCATATTAAAAAGAACTCATAAAAACAATTTTAAAATGTGGATCCAAAGATCTTTAATTCACGTGATTTAAATGTTTCAATTTAAATTGGGTAAACAGATAAATATAAATGTCTTTAAATTTAAGCTTACAAGTTTTTCTAGGTGTTCAAAAATCTAATAAACTATTAATGTCTACAAAAGGTCTAATATGCCTTTGTTCCAGGACTTTTCTTTCAATCAAAAAAATGGTTTACAGTGTTCAAAAAATTTGTCTAATATTTTGATAAATAAGTAAAGTAAATTTGATATGGGATTACTCATTCATGAGTACTTTTGTTTGATATCTGATTGATATACTAAGGTCTGTATAAGTTTGTACTAAAGTCTGTATAAGATTGTAAAAATCAGTCATGTGTAAAAGAGACAAAAATTTCTTAAACATAAGTTTACCCATAACATTAAGTTTATTAAGATTTAAATTTTCTAGAGCAAGCAACCATAAAAATTAAACAAATGTTTAAATAAGAACTGTTATTTTAGAGCACTGTACTGCCATTTCTTTAAAAGCTAAACTTGGTTAATGTAGAAACTTCAATGCAATTGTGATGCTATTAATGTGCTCATATTTTCCAGTTATACAACTCTATAAGGTAGAAACTTTAAAAGAGCATTATATCAAGCAGGTGTTCTGAAGTTGTATGGTAATAAAATATATATTGGGGATTTATTTACCTGTTATCAATAATATATGTAAAGTTTTATGTTACTTTTTACATTGTGGAACAATTTAAATGTATTTTTAAGTTAATGAGACCCTAATCTATGTAAAGGTTAAAATCTTTCAGCCGTACTTTAATTCATGTTTTAAATGTGATATCATATGGTGTGAGCTAATGTTCATGTGACCTCAAACAATTTATGTAAACTTTGTAAAATGATATTTAAAAAAAAGATCAGCTTGAGAACTAAAGCATTTAAGATTTATAAGGAGCCCTGCTTACCTGAGATAAGACTCTTTGTCCCATCTTACTACATGTGAGAATGACTACGAAAGCAGTAGGTCAGATTTTATTTCATTTAAAGTTATGTTCAAATTTTTTTTTCTGTCAAGATTACTAGGATCTCAAAAAGGTGATATAAAATATAACTCACCAAAAAATTCAGGGTAGCTATTACATGAACTAAGTATTTTTACTCTTGTTAAAAAATTTTATTTTTTAATTTCTTTTTAAGTGATCTAAAGATTCCCTGTTGGTGTTTTACAGAAGTGTTGCTTTAAGAACACAACATGGGTTAATTTAAGAAAATAAGTCATCAACTACAAGACAGACAGAATAATAAGATCCCAATTAATAAAATATAAATAATTATAAAATTATAGACATTAAAGTGCAGTACTCTTAATATATGGCTGTTAAAATTTATTTGCTGGTTGTTTCAGATTAGGATTGAAAATTAAAGTTAAATGAAAAGGGCCAAAAAAAAAAACAATATTTGACTCTTGCCCTTTGAGTCAGTCTGAATCCAGGGAACAGGGGACTTCTCTATGAGCTTTGCAACTCTGGGCCACATAACCTCCCGATCAGGGAGATTAATGAGACCACTGGAGAACAGAAAGCCAATCAGTGCATTTGCTACAAAGAGGAGAGTCATCAGGAAAGGGAGACATCCCTGATGCTTCTGAGGGAAGCCACATGGTCAAGCAAGACCTGAACCCACCTAGCTCAAATTGCACTAGCAGAACTGAGAAGCTGCTCTCAAGTTTCCCAAGGAATGACTCCCATAAAAGCTCAGCTGACTGCTAACAATAGATAGAAACAAAAGTCATTTGACTGCTTCATCTTAAACACTTAGCAAAGACAGTTAAAACCAAAATACAGCCATTCCTGGGCATTTTAAATAATAATAATAATAATAATAATAATAATAATAATAATAATAATAATATTTTAAGGTATACACTTTATGTTAGCCTCCCAAAATAAGTAAAACTGTTGGCTACAAAGACTATCAAGAGGAGCTGCCAGAGGCAGAAGTTTTTAGTTTAAGGCCTACAGATATTCCTAACCTACAGGTAGGCTTGGTGTTTGCTAGTACGATTATCCAGCCCTGAGTAACAGAATTAAATGTTTCTCTATTAGACACAGAGGTCATACTACTGAAAGGATTTTGCAAAATCAGATGACATTAAATTATTAAACTGTATATTATTGGGAGGGACAACTGTAACACTTAAAGTTAAATATTAAGTTGGCAGTCCTGATAATTGGGGATATTAAAGACTGGTGAGGGTACTTCATACAGTGACATTATCCAGCTACTGCAACATTTATTCAATACTCATGTTTTTTGTTTCTCTCATAGAAGAACCCATCCCCAGATGACTTTACAACCTGTTCTTCCTCAACAAGACTTCAAAAAGAACTGACTTCTAAAAGGCAACTCATATTCCTCAACTGACTTCAAAAAGGCAACTCATGTCTCTCACGCCATGCACACTCATGTCACCCTCTCTCAGCTGAGAAGAAGGCAAAATGAGAGACGACTCTCCACTTACACCAATGGAGCCCAAAATAAATAGACTATCAATATAAGTAATTAATTAAGTCAGGTAATATCAGGGAGACTGGTTTTCGGTGAGTTCTAAAAATTTGGAGACTGTTAACTGAGGGATTAAAATTTCCTCAGTGCTTTTCCACTAACCTATCAAGGATTACAAAGGGACACATAAGAAAAGGGGGGAATGATAGACCCAACCTTATCTTTTATTAAAATTGGGAGCCATCTTGCAACAAAACCATGAAAAAATCATTTTGGCTTTACTGTAAATTACTGCAAATTCTGAACCTGCTTGGAATGACTACCCGTGCCTTAAACTCACCCGTGCATGGCTCTCTGACCAGATAGCAGCCCTCTCTGAAACTTTGTCACACCTCATAAATATTGGCCTTCTGTGGCCAGACAATGACCCTCTCTGAGGCTCTAATGGTCCTCATAAATTTTGATGTTGGGGCTAGCAAAAAAAAAAAAATGTAAACTCCCATTAGTGTGATGCTTGTCAGAGTTCTGTTATCTGTTACCCCATTTTTGTGTAACTTTCTGGGCTGCAAACCTGGGCTGTAGTAAAGGTGGGGTTGCTCTCTTGCTCCCGCAATCTTTGGAGGGAGAGGCAGCCCAGCCAGTGGAAATAATAAGCTTACTTTAATTTGATTTTAACTGGAGTCAGTGTTCTTTTCTTACATCCTGGTCTAAGAGGTAAACACTCCACAAACATAGAGCTCTGCCGGCCTAAAGACTTCTTGAGAAACTGCCTCTGAGGTTGGGTACTTTAAATATATTTTGTTGTCAGAAGGTTTAGCTTCTTTTTTATTGAGACCATCAAAGCTGGGTCTGCATCTATGTGAATGGAGAGCATGGTTTCTTATTTTCCAATGAACATGAGGCAGCAGTGCTGAATTCTCTCTTGGTAGGTAAACTGTGGCCACTGGGGGCTAAGTGTCTCCCTGTGTGGACTGTGAAGCCATTTGATCATCCTCCATTTTTGTGGTGTTTCTTGGTGCTGCACTGGGAGTTTGGTATTTGCTTCACGAAATACAAGGAGTTCAACTGGGACACAGTGCTGGAGGGAGTTCTTTCACGTGTGGTGGGTCAGGAACTGCAGGAGAATGCACCAACCAGGCTTCTATTTCACACAGCTTTTTCCTTGACCATACCAACCTGATTCTGAACATTGCCTTGAAACCTCTCCATATAATAAGATGCCTTTACATGTAAGGTTCTGCTGGATGCACCATGGCAGCCAAAATGCATTTGGAAGTCAATTGAAAATCCACATGGCCCCACCTCAGATATTTTATCACACACCTGCACACCACTGCTCTGGGCCCACTACTCAGCATTCTCAACTTACTGGCATCTCTGTTCTTCACCATTATCATGAAATCCAGTCAATCAAGGCACTGTCTGGTACACTCATGATCAGCAACAGGAAATCCAAAGGTTCTCCAGTGCCACCTGGTCATGGGAGTTTCAAAAATTTCAGGGTATTTATCTAGCCACTTTTCAAGGATGAAGTTGGAGAAACTGTGGGTTTCAATTCATTCAGGAACCATTTAATGTTGAGGAACCTCATTTCAATGAATGCTCTGGAGAACTCTCAAAGGCAAGGCTTCCCAAAGAGTAGCCAAATAGTCACATGAAGCCCAGCCCATTGAGGTCTACAATGTGAGGTCCATGTGTGTTTTGACTCTCAACTATGCCTGTCAAGTCTTTCATAATAAAATCATGTGATATCCTGGCTGAGATTCCAAGTGATCAGTCGAAAGCCACCCTTGGCCTAGATTTCAGTTTCCAATGGCGACTCTCATGCGTGGCCTTCTAAAATCGCAACACAATTCATGACAATACTTCTCTGAGGTCAGTTCCAGAACTCAGTCTCTAAGGTGAATCATACCAAAGTTCTAGCCCTGGTGGATCCAGTCATTTCTTCCAACCACTACACAAATGAACACAATTAAAACCAAAACACTCCCACATGGTCCTCACCTTCTTCCATATAGACACTCATTATAACCTCTGGCTGGAGGTTTCCATGAGGGGCGCAGCACAAGACAGTATCCAAAACAAGCTTCCTTATCCCTTATTTGCTTAAAGTCAGCTGGGCCTGGACACCATTCCTGTGAACCAGGAGTGATAAAATAAGCCTGGCCTTAATACTGCTCTGCTTCTCCAATTTGAGGCCTACTGACTGTCAGGTATAGATTCTTAATGTGATTTAAAGTAATGAAAAAACCCAAGTTCATATGGGCTAGCCTCTGCAGGGCTTTGAAGAACTCATTTGACCCAAAGGATCCCTAGTCTCATTTGATGGAGATCAGAAACCTATCAGAGTAAGGCAAGATACTTCATACACAATTACTGATATTTTTGCCATTTTGGTTTTGGAAGCACACATGGGATCTTTCTTTAGTTCCATCAGGTGCTGAGAATCTAAGCCACTGCCTCACACAGGGCCAAGTGGCTGATTCAGACACATCCCTTTCCAAAGCAATTAAGCAAAGATACACAGGTGATGCCCATTCATTTCCATTTGAAAACAGTTTTCTTCAGGCTTCACAAATTGGTGGCCTGAGGCAGAGACCTTCCTGACTCTCAGAGCAACAGAAAAATAGGTAAGCAAAAGGCCCAAAGCAGGGTTTCTCTACTGAGACTTTCTTTGTCACACTGATATCTGAGTTTTCTGAGATGCTTGCTATTCCCTTCAGCTATCCAGTATATGGCAATGTCACAGAGCTTGGAGGTGGTACATATCTTGGACACAAAACCATGAGCCTACTCTGGAGAGTGGCCAGAATTCAGGAAGAAAACAGGAACTTCGGAAGATAGTAGGTGTTGCCCTTCCCTAAAGCAACCTGCAGTCCACTCATAAATTGGGCAGGATGAATGTTGGCAAGCTTTCTACTAGACAGGACACATCCATTGATGCATTATCTTTTATAATGTCTACAACCACGGACACAGTGGGATACACAGGCATACAAACAATCACCTTGTCAAATGACTTACTATAAACAGTCCACTCTAAAGCAAACAAACCGCCTTTCTTACCTATTCTCAGAACATGAGACATAACCACAAAATCACAATCACACCCACAACGACACCTCCTTTATTCAAGTAGGTCTGTGACTAATTGGAATGTACTCTGAATGATGGGCCATACTATGTTTCCTTGAAATGGCCTGTCCTTCTCAGATCTGGTCACCTTGGCCAACACTGTGAAGTTTTCAGGAGCCAGTGGTGAGCCACTACCTGCTTTCTCATGAAATTCCCCTTTTTAGAGCTCTCTTGGCATTTGGCAATCCTCACATCAGTAGGTACCAAGGAAGACTTACTCTGTCCTTGGTTATTCCAAACAACTGAGCCCACTGGGCAAGAAACTGGGACTGACTCTGGGTGCCTGGCTTCCTGGATCCCAAGTTCAGAGAGATCCGTCATCAAGGAAGAGAGGTAGGTCACCTCATTCAGGAACAGAATGAGGTTACTGCCGTGGCAACCACTTTGTCCTAACAATTGCTTTCAAGGGTCCCATGAGATGGTGGCTGCCCCTACCTCCTGTGACACTTTCACAAGTTAGAATGGTATATCAACCATTGGCACCTGGGAACAGCTCTCCACACAGGCCTGGTTTGGTCCATCTTCTCAACATTAAGAAGAGAGAAGCTGTTTCAGACACAACCCTTCATCCTGACCAGGTTGTTTGCCATGGAGGATGAATTTTGCTCTCTTAGGTCCTCCATAGCTGCTTACAACTTCTCCAGGAATCATTTCTGCATGGACCTTTGAGTTTCTCAGCATGTGGAAGATCCCCTATATTCCTGTATTGTAAGAACAACTCTATCCCTGCTCTTCTGTAAAGTTAAATTGACTGAACAGTGTATGGTTAGGTTAACTAACAGGTTCAATTTGGATTAGGAATCTTTTTGCGGGATGAATAATGGTATTGGGAAACTGCGATATTTACAAGAATATATAGGTGAATTATAAGTATGAAAACAGAAATCTAGCTAAGATTTGAAGCCCAAAAGGGCATTGGGCCCTTGACTGGGATACGTAGCTTTGAATTATGTTCTGCACTGATGTGTCAGGTAAATCGATATACAATGGCTTAGGTCCTTGTACCATGGATGATTAAATGTAGAAGAGAACTTCCAGTCAAAAGGGATAGTTGGTAGGATTCGGAAGATTCTCGGTAGGTTTAGAAAGAAGAGTGAGTATAGGATTTGGACCAAATGTTGTTTAGCAATAGGGTTTCTGGTAGACAGTGAATGTTAATGTCAGCACAAGTGAAGAGACAGTCACAATGATGAACTGGGGAAAATAGTTAGGAAAGCTGATATCAATAGAGACATTACGAAATCAGGCAAAGTATAAAGTGAGTGATAGGATTAGATATTTTCAACAGGGTTGAGTTTGAATATATAATCTTAGAAAGAAACAAATGTGTAGTGACCAATAGGATTGGCATTTGACAGCATTAGGCAACCTGGACATGGATGTTTAGTAATCCATGCTCACTTTTCATTTAGTCTTTGCTACAATCTTAAGTGTGAACTTTGCTTTTTTTGTCCAGAATATTACTGTGATAAAACGTATATGTAGATCAGGTGACATGACTATTTTTCCACCATTTCTGGCAGCAACATATTCAAGACGTATAAATTAGTAATGGGGGTAAAAAGAGGTGTACCCTTTGTCTGTGCATATAGAGATAATGCATGAATAGACCATACTTTGAATAAATAATATATCTGGTTCCGACTTTAAATAATGGATTGAAATTATATGTGAAAAAATACAAGAAATCTTATATTGACATACAAACATTCATTCCAACCAGTTATATATCTAATGGCCACATTAAGGTTATGGTTTATCATGAAGGGTGTGTGAGTTTTGCTTCAAAAGTGATTATGGAAATCTAAAATAATGTGTTTGGAAAGAAGTCTCATGAAAAGACCAGTCAAGAAACCTGGAGGAATACATGTTTTATGAAGCAGGAAGTGATTGTGAAACAAATGCGCATAAATTTGTGAACTTGTGGATGAAATATATATATCCTATGATTTGTAAAAATTGAAGAAATAGTAATATACCAGTGTTGAATGAAAATAAACGTCAGAATACACATCATGTCCCATACGAATCTACTTGATTGATGTTAATCTGGGTTAGTTACTGTACAAATATTAGGATTTGTAAGCACCATTTACTGAAGTTAGTTTTCAGAACTATGAAACAAATGTGTATTTCAGGAGGATGAATATTTCTGAGAATAATTTTGTGAAAAGTTTATTATAAATCCACATTTTTGAACATGAATGAATTTAGGGAGTGTATTTAAGATACATACATTTCATATTTTAAAAATCAGGACAGTATATATATATATATATATATATATATATATATATATATATATATATATATTCATAATTATATATATGTGTATATACATATATATGTGTATATATATATATATATATATATATATATATACACACACACACAAAACACACACACAGACATTAAAATGTAGGAATATATACGCCAATCGAAGTTCATCATAAAATATATAGCATCCACAGATGCAAAAATATTTATTTTACTGAACAAGGATTTATGTATAATGTTGTTCTACTAGGAAGCTCACCCATAGTTTGAATTTTCAGTTCCAACAGCGTTTAGAGTAGTGATCTCTTCTCACATCTTGTATCTGCCAAGTCAGTCACCTCACAAAAATGAACGTGTGATACCAGGTAGGATTCTATAAAGCATATAAAAATACATGTGCTGAATAGGCTACAGAGAAAGGCAGACAGGCATTTACATATTTGTTAACTTTAACAACACATGGAGAACTATTTCAATTAAAAATTGACTAGATTTATAACACCTGCCATTTATCATGAAAAAGGCAAGTCCAACTATACCCCACGCCTCCTCTGAACTGCTTGTATTTCTATTCTGTTTGGGTTGTTTTTCTCCATCATTTGGATTAGTAGACAGAGTATAGTAGGGTATGGGTTATTGTCAGGATTCAGTATTTTCAATGGTATATAGGAAAATGAATCCAATGTGTATAAAAATATATGCTACACAATTATCTTCCCACTCTCATCCAGAACAATGCCTTTACATTACCTTCACCTCAAGTAAGACACAATTAGGGTAGAAGAGTTTGAAAATCCGTGAATGCATATCTGGGGTGGAAACAGTACTAAGAAACAAATACGTATTTCAGGTGGATGAATATTTCTGAGAATAATCTTGTGAAAAGTTGATTATGAATCCACAACATAAATATGAATGAATTTAGGAAGTGTGTAATAAGACACATATTTCATATTT